>NC_031496.1:31640837-31663140 GCF_000237925.1 Schistosoma mansoni
CAATAAGCTAGTTACTGTCAGGTTTATTTAGAAACAAATGTTTATCTACTACTACTACTACTGCTGCTCATACTAATACTAGTACTAAAGAGAAAGAATGACAGCCTTCCTTATAATCAAGATCAAATGACTATGATCAAATCATATAACCATTTGATCATTCTTAAAATCGCAAACACAATAGAGAGTAATTATGCTCAGACTATTAAACACAATGACTCATGAAGATAAAGAGAGATATGGATAAGAATCTGGAGCAGAGTAATAATAAATGAAATAGAATATAGGCTCTTACAAGAAACATAAAACATGTATACAATAATTTAAGCTTTACTAATCAGTAAGTAGAATATATTCAACAGTGAATAAATATAGATATAAGTAGTATATTGAGTGCATACTGTGCGTATTGCCTCAATATAGCCTTAATTCACAAGCATGGTAAGCAGAGATGGACAGTGGCTAGCAGTGGAATCCAGGACGCGCGTTTCGTCCTATTTGGGATTCGTCAGCTGGATGTACCTTCATCTCAGAGTTGATGTTCACTCTGGGACTCGAACCCAGTACCCTCGTTTCAAACGCCATCGCGTTGTTTATTGTTCTGAAAACAGACTTAGTCAAATAATTAAGAAATCTATCATCTTAGCAACTATTGTAAATATCTAATTTTCTCTTCTTATATTTTTATAATAGTCGTGATTATAGTTGAAATAAAAAAGCTTAGAGACAAACTGTTTTTGTAATTTATTTTAACCTTTCATATCAATGTCGATTTTGAATAATGCTCAATCCTTTCCAATGGTTTTTTTTGAAATGATTGTGTTAATCCTATTTCATTATTGGACAGGGGTCCTAATCTAAGTTAATATGTCTATCCCATGCCTATCTGGTTTCTAGTGGTTCATTAACTAAAGCTAGTCCATCATTAAAACTATCTCAGCTAATTATTTCTTTATAAATAATATCACGAATCTACTTTAGACAACTATTGGAAACCAAGTAATACTAGACAATTATTTCATACTAGTTTCCGATTTTTCAGCAATGCATATAAACCGCTGCACCTGGAGTAGAAACCAGAAAATTTAGTTCTCACACTGAGCCAACAACCAGCGGTGTACATTCCTAACTTTAATCAACTAGTGATACTGAACAGTCGTTTTATAATGCAAGTGACAGGTGACCACCTCATGTACGACATGATTGAACCCCACTGGTTATTGCTTCCCATTGGAACTCCGTAGAGTGCCTCTCTGACCAAGTCACATAATCATTAGTTATGTAAGGTATTTTAAGAAAATACTAAATTTCCAAGCGAATTAAATTCAATAACCTTTACAAGCCTTCCATACCAATAATTATTTCTTTTACAGACGTATATTTTTAATTCCCTTTGGAAAAAAAAAATCCTCATTTATGTGACGTTTTACCTTCGATGTGAAAATTTCACTTGGCTATTACGTCGTTTTATGCTACATTTCGTACTGATCATACCATAAAGAGATGAAGTTTTAGGAAGTCAGTTTAAGTATTTTCTTATTATAAACTCAAGAGTTACAACACTATATTGTATCAATTCTTATAAGTCAAGTGTTATGTTATACAAATTTTTCATTAAAATATAGTCTCACTGTCAGGTGGGATCATCTTATCTAATATTAGGTGATTAGTGATAATCGACAGTTCTGAACTGATACTGTTTCCTAGTTGGTAACCGTCTAAAAAGTGTGTCTTGAAACTGGTAAAACTGTTATTCACCACGGGATTGGAATGCATTTCACCAAACGTTACAGTAATGATCAAGCCAACCTTTCATTTATTAACAAATCTTTCAAGTTATTGACCTACAGTAGATGATACTGATGGCGTCAATTAGATAAGTATTGAAAGAGTAAGATTTGAAGAAGAACAAATGACAACGGGTCGTTCAGTTGTAAGATAATAGCAAAAGTGAGAATAATCGTGTAGCTGAACAGACTGTGCAGCAACATTGTAAGCGATTTCAAACCCTTACAATCAAGTTCATCAATGTTATAAGTTGAAAAAGTCAATGATCCATTCAATGGGATATTTCCATATAGATGGCAATGCAAAAATAGTTAAATCATTTTACTGTACATCACATATTGTCTATAGAGTATTGAAAATGTATATAGAATAAGTGAAGTTTAACCGAAAAAAAAAACGATAGACCATCCTTCTATCATGTCTGTTGTAACCAACTTCTTTTATATATAGTAGCTGCTATCTCATAGAGGAAATAAAATTAAAGTCTTATCATTGTTACTATATCAAAGGTATTATGTAATTGCGTCATAATCAATTTGAATAGATTACCGACAATTTATACGTAAACATAATTCTCTTGTTATTACAACAAATAAATACAAATTAATGAACTAAGATTTAAGTGAACATTATTCAATTACTAATAGTACTACTTCATTGGACCTAATTAGAGGGGGGAATAAAGACAATGTAACCTATCGTTGTCATAGGAACCAATGTTAAAGAATCAGAAATAACATCATTTGCTTACATCAGACACATCAGTAGTCTAAGATGAATAGAATACATTGTATTTGTAAATTATAAACTGGTAAAGTAAATTTTAAATTATAGTTATTCATATTAGGGCAAATCTAAAACCAATACCTTCTTCAATATGAATGGAGTAGTAAATTCAATCAGGATTATAGATATATCTTGATGACGTATGTCACCTTTATTAAAAGTTTAAATGCTTAGTTTCTTATCGATTAGTTCTCTACACTAAATATCAAAACTTGATGGACGTGATATGAAGTCTCTTAGATCAATTTGGACCATTGAAGTCTATCGATAAACTTTGATCCTTACTAAAATCTAAACAAACCGAGCATTAAGGACTACTATGTGAACAATTATTGTAAAGTATGACTGGAATTGGATTTATAATTCTTAATATGATATAACAAATAATGCTCTTCAATAGTTGAGTTCATCAGTCAATTGAAGCCAGACCACTATAGAAAACCTGGAAGCACTGGACGGTCGTTTTGTCCCATTGTGGGAATCCTCAGCAGTGCGTGTCAACGATCCTGCCTCGCAAGATTCGAACCTAGGTTCTATGTGTCGCTCAATTTCGTGCGTCGGTTGAAGCTGGACATTAACACCTCCGGATTTCGGCTAGCTCAGTGGTCTACAGGTTTAGCGATCGGGCGCAAGACTGATAGGTCCTGGTTTCGAATCTCGCGAGATGGGATAGTGGATGCGCACTACTAAAAAGTCCCACAATAGGACGAAATGGCCATACATTGCTTCCGGGTTTTCCATCGTGGTCTAGGTTCAATTGATTCAGTGATCCCCATTTGTTAAAACTACTATAATATCCACAAAATCCCTTGTGATATTAAATAATGATTTATCAAAGAGATTTTCTTTACGATATATTTAGCTTTCACAACAATGTATTCAGTCTTCTCAATAGATTTGTTTATAATTCCCTTGATATTCAGGGATCCCTCCTTCGTCACTTTCCTTCCTTTTTATTCTTTAATATCTTTATTTTATATCCAATTCATTGCTCCTTGAACACTTTCCATTAAAAATTCTGTATATATGATATATCCCGACGGGAATAAGAAATTCTGGCTGTTAGGATTTTTATTGTATAATTATTAAGTAGCTAATCTATGCAATTTTATGTTTTCCTTATTCTAAGCTTTATTTTGACTCATAAACTATTACTATACGATTTATTGCTCTTGAGTTATGCCTAGTGTATCAATTACATTCTCCCACATTCATAGTCATTTCTGGCTAGATCTTGTACAAATCTTATTTTCTCTTTTATAGTGCTATGTAGTTTGTTTAGTTTGTACATAAACCTAATGTATAGGTCTTGTATCACTTTAAATGAGAAGTTGATCACAATCTATGAAATAAAGGATAAGGTTTGATAGCAAGCCATTAAACAATAAACTGTAATGTCAATGTTCATATTAGCATGAAGCCACAGATTTTGTTTAAGGTCAACACATATTGTTCCTTGATCACTATCACATTGACAATCTATTATATAAGAAATTGTCTAATATATAGAATTTAATATAGTAAAAAAGATTATTAGATGCCTATTCATTATAGTGTTAGTGAATTCTCTATGAATGATAGGTTTTTCCTCTCAATTTCATCTTGAAGAAAACGGTATATATTCAATGTTTGTATTATAATATAATTGTTCCATTGTATTATTTAAACTTGGATTAATATTAATTTGGTTATTTATTCTCTGAAGAAGTGGCTTACACTGAGTTACGAAACGTCAGAAAATTTAAATTTTTCTACTCATTGGAATATTACCAATATATATTACTTATTTATTATAATATAAGTTTGTTTTAACAATTCTGAAAAGATTTCTACGCCATTACCACATGGTAACCAAACTTTTTATGTCTTAATATATTTCCAATTACATTTTGTTATTTCAAAAAAGTGTCCTTTAGTTATTAGTCTTTACAGAAAACAATAAAATGTGATCAAAATTGATAGAATATCTTCATATAGCCATATTGAATATCATGATAATAAAAGGGAAGATTGCTTTTCAAACTGAAAAATAAGTCCAAGGAAATTGTCATTTTTGTCATCTACTTTAGTTTGTCTTTTCTTTTATTACAGCGTTATAGATTATACCAACAATTTAATGTATAGTAACCAATGATAGATATTAGCTAGTAGTGGTTAAATGCAGGACGTGCGTTTCGTTCTATTTGGGACTCGTCAGCTGGATTTACCTTCATCTCAGAGTTGATGTTCACTCTGAGACTCGAACACAGTAACTTTCACATCAAACGCCATGGCGTTATCCACTCAGCCACTGAGTCATGATAGCTAATTGCTTGTGCAATGGGGTGAAGTTTAAATTCACTTTGTATTGCGTTACGCACAGTATGCACATATCTTCAATAAGAGACTGACCAGTTGAAGTCCTAAAACATCAATGGGAGGATTCAAACAAACAATACCAAGTGAATTTAAACTTAATGTATATGTTCATTACAAGTGTTGATTTATACCGACAGTTAACTATAACTTCATATCATACATATTCACTTCTATGAACATAATTTCGATGAAATAATGATGAGAAACATTAAAATATAAGAGGTGTTCACAAATTATATAATAAGGATTGTGTTTATGGAATATTTTTATTTATTTATTTAAACATATGAATATTGGTACAAAGGGGCACCAGATATGTATGTGCCGCACAAATCTCATTCCGTTTGTGTGAGGGCTGAGATACTGCCCAGGTGCCCAGACTGAGGCACGTGGTTTTCTTAGGGTGCCACACTCGGAGCCTTCGACCTAAAGATCTGATCCATAGAGCAGTGGAGCATCGTGAAGAGATGTAATCCCATGAAAGCTGGTGACCAACAATTGATTCATACGCCATTTGTTCACTGAGGATATTGGAGCCCATGTGCACCACTGGTTTGGAATCGGCGTTTCCCCAACTCCCCTAGGTGGACCTTCCGTGTCGGCCGACCCGGTTAATGCACCGGACATTCGCTTTTCATCCTCTCAATTCGGTAAACAACACCGGTGCCATGAGAAGGCAGTGAGTAGGACTTCGTTGACAGAGGCTATATACGCGTGGCCATATGAGAGCATTTTGAAAGGGAGAGCGGATTCTCCCCACTTTCAGCCGTAGCAGGGCATTCGTGGGCGATCATACCATGTTATGAAGTAATAAATTGATAAGAACGTTTTTTAACATCAAATATTTATCACGATTTAATGACTTTATACCTTAATCTCATAATAAAAGTACGTCAATCTCTAATTTAAAAACAAAACAAAACAAACCAACTTCCCTTTGACCTATTTAAATATAATTGAAGAATTATTTATATCTCATTCTCTATGGCCTATTTCATTATTCTTTCTTCTTCTTCTTCATTAGTTCATCAAGATTATTTTTAAAATAAATAAATAAAACTTTAACTAACTTGTTTATCAATCAAATGACTTGGTTTTTTAAGGGTCATATTCTAGTTTAGTTAAACAAATATGATATATGGGTTTATATTCACACTATTATTCTACATTGGTTTGATTTGATCATTGTTGTTTTTGAATCTTTCTTTTTTTTCTTTTTACTTAGTCCTTTCAGATGCTACAGGAGATCTGGGTTGTTTTGGTTTCATTCTATTAGGATTATCTTATTTACTGGTCATTATAACATTTCCTCTATCATTATGCTTTACTACTCGAGTAAGTCATCGTCTGCATATATATATGTATATATATATGATAATAATTTGAATGAAGTGAATCTATTCTAGGTTTAGATCATTCATGTTATTTGTAAATATGATTATGAATTGCCTGCCAGGTTGTTTGATTCTCAGGAGTTTGTAATCAAGACAAAATAGATGTTTAGTGTTTTCGTGCTTTCAGATACACTATGATCATCGACAATGATATTTTCATTGTTCATTGCAAAAACTAATATCATTTTAAGATGGTGATTAGAGGTGGTCAACAGGAAACCCTGGACCTAGGTTTCGTGCTACTTGGCACTCGTTACCAAGGTGTACCTGTAATATTGAGGGCATTAGATCAGCACTAAGAAGGACTTGACAGGCATGACATTGATTACCACATAGTGATCAATCAATTGTGATGTCATTTTAGTTTTATATATGAATATGGAAACAAATAATTTTACAATTTGCCACAAGAAACTCAAAAAATATTCGATTTAATTTGAAGAATGTAAACCCTTGATTTCGTTTATTGATGGGGCGAAAAACGATAACTGTGTTTATGTTTATGACATATAACTGATAAGATAGTTGAACAAACAACCTTCAAACTTTGACCGCTAAACCATCATGTTCTACAGAATAGCTTCGAGTTCTGTTGTTCACAAGATAGCATGAAGTAACTGCACAAAATCTTTATAGTTGAAAGTACAAATAAGATCATCCTCCTTACAATTGAACAATAGTTCATGTTTGATGAAGCAACCAATTTACTTATCAAGAGTGCGTTACTCACCAGATTGATTATCATTATTATCAAGGAAAAGTAAATCGTAGAACATTTTCGATAAATTTGTGTTGGGGATGTTAAATCCCCAGCACTTACTTGGTAAATGGCTTAATTTTGTAATTTCATTTTGAAATTTTGAATTTCTTTGTTTTCGCTCCAAAAGCACTATTTTCACCTTCGAATTGAATTTCCCACTTGTAAAGTATCTTAACGCTATTGGTCCGTTGTATGTGTGTGTGCTATTTTTTAATGCTACCGAAGGACAATTTATTGCTGTATATATACGTTTGATTTTTCCCCTTACGATCGCTATGCTTATGGCTGCTAAGGAATATATTTTCCCCGCTTCCAATTTGGACTTATTACTCTAGTTAGCTGGGTCTGGGACGCGTCAGAATAGCTAGCTAATCGGTCTCTCGTAACAAGTCTTTGTTCCATTCGCTAACTAGTGAATTCGAAACGCTTCAGACATAACAATTTGTTTTAAATATAACAAGACTGCTTTTTAGTGGCATGTTAACATTAATCTTCTAAACTCATTTAGCACGTTAAACACTATATTCTAATATGAAAGAATGTCAATAAATGATAATTATTGGTTGCTTTTGTAGCCAACTCAGTTCAATTTCAAAATGGTTTTCATATTTAATAACTTGAAGGTCCAGGCCTTAATACAAGGTGAAGTCATGAATATTCAATTCTATACAAGAAAACAACAGCTATTCAGTAATTCTTGGTTGTCTAACTAAAGTCTATGATAAGGGTGAAAAGTTGTTAAATGATCATAGAACAGCCATACTAACTTGAAAAATATTCATCTTTAAGTAACAACTAACCAATAAATGAAACATTTCCATGGTTGAAATCCTTAGTCATTTGAAGCTAGACCACCATCGGAAACCTGGAATCACTGGAAGGCCGTTTTGTCCTATTATCGGACTCCTCAGCAGTGTGCATCCACCATCTCGCCTCGCGAGATTCGAACCCAGGACGCATATATATCTGGTGCCCCCTTTGTACCAATATTTGTGTTTAAATAAATAAATAAATAAAAATATTCCATAAATACAATCCCTATTACATAATGTTGAGAATTTGAATAATTTTTCTGGTAAGCGTTTTTTAGCGGGTTGGTTTTCTACTGTATGGGGTCGCTAACAACATACCCAACCCTCCTCCTTTACCTGGGCTTGGGACTGGCAGTAGCCCCTCAGAGGAGCTACAGATGGAGTTAATGTTGAGATAACAACTCTTATATTTTAATGTTTCTCAATATTATTCCATCAAAATTATGTTCATAGAAGTGAATATGTATAATGTGAAGTGCAACAAATTAAAACCTATAATCCATTGAAGCTATAAAATATCAAATTTATGTAAATCTAGAATAAAAGGATTTGAATAAAAAAAATGTGGGATGATAAAAAAGCTTTTAAATAAGTCTTGAGATTTAAACATTGTTATTTATTCAGTCACAATGTTAATGATTAAAAATAGTTGATGAGAAGTTCTAATGAACTTGATTTTTTTCAAGCTATTCAGCAGTCATTAGTAAGCCTTTTTTTAGAAACGTGGTTGAACTGATATTCTTACTGAGGTTCATACTTTCATTACACTGAGCTACTCACCTCTAATAGACAGTGAGTTCCAAAAAATTTGATCAACATTTTGGCTAAACAAACACAACTTTTGTAAGCAAAGATAGATAGTGGCTAGCAGCTTAATCGAGGAAGCAAACAATACCAAGTGAATTTTTAAACTTCACCCCATTGCACAAGCAATGGGCTATCAGGATTCAGTAGCTGAGTGGATAAAGCGTTGGCGTTCGAAGTAAAAGGTACTTTGTTCGAGAACATCAACTCTGAAACGCAGGTACGTCCAGCTGACGAGTCCCAAATGGGACGAAACGCAAGTCTTGGATTCCACTGCTAGCCACTATCCATCTTCGCGTAGAATGCTTGTGAATTAATGCTATATCGAGGCAATGCGCACAGTATGTCACTTATAGTTCAATCAGTGAGAACAGAAACAATATTGATTCTCAAAAATACTAGATTAGTGAGAAAGTTTCAGTCGTAAAGACATTTCATTTCCATTTAAAGTATAAATACTTTGCCCTTATCTCTGAATGACATTTAACTATCTTTATTCAGTTTAAAAAGTAGAGATTTTTCACAATTTTTAATTTTGTAAAAAAAACTCAGGTTATTGCCGAATATGAACGAGCAGTTATCTTTCGTTTGGGTCGAATACTTCCTGGAGGTGCTAAAGGTCCAGGTTTATTTTTTGTTGTACCATGTATGGATCGTATGCGTAAAGTGGATTTAAGAACAGTAACATTTGATGTTCCACCACAAGAAGTGAGCCTTTATTTATATTTTATATTTTAATAACTTAATTTGAGTGATCCACTTTTTTTCATTTTCTAAGTTTATATTTCTGTTTAGTCAAAATAAATAAAATATGCCATTGAAATCATGTACAGATCTAAGTTGGATCACTATTGAATATCAGACAGTACTGTACGACTGTTTCGTCCTAGTGTCTCCCATAAAATTCAGTAATCTGCACAATCTCATGCTGAAAACATGACAATGAACATCCATTACGGATCAGTTTGAAACCACTCAGTAAAGGACATTCATTACATCCCATGGTTAAGCATTGAAAGATTTTGATAGCTGACTTCATTTTCCTTGATTACAACGATATTGTTTATAAAGTCAGGAAAATGTACATCTTTTCTATGATATGATTATTCGATTGAGTAATTAGTCCAAATTGCAAGTAAAAAGAAACACGTTTACAGCTCCAAAATGTGTCTAAACGGATTCATAAAAGTTGGTCGGAGAGTCGTGACTAAACAATTCTATTTCCTTCATATATTGTTTGGACGTGATACTGAAGATTTTGAGTTCGACTACCTCGTGCAGGATGAGGTTTATCATATTATGATGAAACAACCGTACAGTGCCATTAGGTTTTCAATAATTGTTTAACATTGATTGGTTCATGATTTCAATGAAATTCAACAATCTCCACAACTTCATACTCAGATGTCATTGTTGTATAGAACAGATTTATATAATCTTCATTGTTAACAAATCAAGTAATACAAAATTGAAGTTTACATTTTCCAATGAACAAAACATATTTCACTAAGTGACTTTTTTGTAAAAACTAATTTCATATTAGGTAGTCCTTAATGTTTTGATGTTTACTTCCATCATTAACAAATACTAGTCAAATTGTAGTGTGGGTTACTTATATCCACATACGAATTATATAACGATGGTCAGGCATAGAATATATTTCAATTTGAAGATCGTTAAGGAACGGAACACAGTTAGTATGAAAATGTATGAACATTGAAATCTGAGATAATCAATTAATATTTGCAAAAGAAACAATGAATTTTGGGACGATGGATTATTTTGCAAGATAACTATTTAATATACGTAAGCAAAGATGGATAGTGGCCAGCAATGGAATCCCAGACGCTCATTTCGTCCCATTTGCGACTCGTCAGCTGGATGTACCTACATCTCAGAGTTCATGTTCACTCTGGGAAGATTCAAACAAATAATAGTAAATGAATTTATTTAATATATGGTTCACAGAGTTTAGTTAGATATTCTGTAATTTTATATACTGAAATACATTTGACTGTCTTCACTTGTGTTCTTATTCACTACAAAAATGCTTTTAAGAATATATTAATACTCATAACATTAAAGAGTGATATAGAATTCAAATGTATGCAAAATCAGTACTTGATGGAGTTTTATTCTTTGAGATGGATGGTTTGGTCATGGAGCTTCCATCATTCTTCTGAACTACAGAACAATGAAAGCTCCACGACCAAAAATTCCAACTCAGAGAACAAAACTCCACCAAAATCACCCATCTGAGCTACAAATGTCCACCATCTCAAAATCAGTTTTAGATTATTTAATTCAATTTATTTATAGGTATTTATTTATTTTTATTTAAACACACAAATATTGGTACAAAGGTGCACCAGATATATATGTGCCACACAAATTTCATTTGATTTGTGTGAGGGTTGTGATACTGCCCAGGTGCCCAGACTGAGGCAGGTGGTTTTCTTAGGGTGCCACACTCGGTGCCTTCGACCTAAAGATCTGATCCACAAGGCAGTGGAGTATCGTGAGGAGATGCAGTCCCATGGTACGTGGTGACCAACGATTGATTCATACGCCATTTGTTCCTTCAGGGTAGTGGAACCCATGTGCACCACTGGTTTGGAATCAGGGTTTTCCAACTCCCCTAGGTGGACCCTCCGTGTCCACCGATCCGGTTAAAGCGCCGGACATTCTATTTTCGTCCTCTTAATTTCGTATACGTGTGTGAGAACATTTGGAGAGGGAGAGGTGACTTTCTTTACTCTCGGCCGTACCAGGGAATTTCGGGCCCATTAGTAGATATAATTAATTGTTATAATGAACAAATTAAATATTTAATTAAAATTATGTAAATTAATTTTTAAAAAATTTTTGTTTTATTAAATAAATAATCAATCATTAAAATTTAAACAGAATTCATTCCTGGATTAACAAAACTTTATTTCTCATAACAAGGTTATAAAATTAAAAAAAAATAGTTGCTATGACAATTATTGACTGTAAGATAATCTTAAATGTTAGTCTGGATCAGTTTATTAAGATTATTATTACATTAATAAATTAATTTCAATCATTATTTAACTTATTATTATTATTATTATCGATAACTATGATACTCCAGTTCATTTATTCTTTCATCATCATGATCTCTTTTTTAATCTTCTATCCTAATTCATGTGTAAAATAATGAAAACTAAAAAAAAAAAAGAAAGAAAAAAGAAAAAAAACCAAACAAAAGAAACATATAACAACAATAATAATTTCCAAATAAAACAAACGTGTTATCGTTTATAGACACGTTATTACCGTTACTGTATTGTATATGTTCATGTTTATTCACACAGGATAAAACTTAACAACAATTGAGATCATTGCCATATTCAATCTGTCACTTCATCTATTCTATGAATGGCTTAGTATTCTCTTACCCCCTTTTTTTTTAAAAAAAAATGTGATTAATTGTTTGTTTATTTTTCTATAGTATGTAGGATATTTATTTGTTCTTCTTTTTTCTCTCTTTTGTTATTTAAGAAGAATAGTCAAACTTTACGTCATTATTATTATTAATAATAATTAACATTATTATCAATGAATTATAATTTAATAACATATTAACTATAGTTTAAACTAAGGTGGATAGTGGTTAGCAATGAAATTTCAGACGAGCATTTCGTCCCATTTGAGACTTGTCAGCTGGATGTACAATTGCATATCAGGCTTCTTGATGCTCACTCTGGGACTCGATCCCTGTACCTTTCGCTTCAGACGCCATCACGTTATCCACATAGCTACTGAGTCCTGATAGCCACTTGCTTGTACGATGGGGTGAAGTTTGAATTCATTTGGTATTGGTTGTTTGAATCTGTCAATCTTTGCTTATAATGTTTGTGAATCAAGACCATATTGAGGCAATACTCACAGTATTCATATATGTCAATAAGAGACTGACTAGTTGCAGTCCTAAACATCAATTGGAAGATTCAACGAAACGATAACAAGTGAATTAATTATTTGAACTGTTTATCATTTTATTGAACAACAATAAACAGAAAAAACCTTTTATAGATTATCTGTTTACATTATGAATAGAGATATTACTTAATGTATATCAATGATGTTTAATTTATAGGTATGTATGTTTAAATCTTACGAATGTTTTGAATGAGTTTAACTCGTGTATATATGCCTTTATGAAAAATAATATACTACTTAAATGCTTAAAGAAGTTAGTGTGAAAATTAATTATTAAGTAATGAAAACAATAAAAATAAACTTTTACTATATATATACTGACTGATTATTAGAAAGTATGTATATTGTGTAAAACACTTAAATATTGCATACAATCATTACTTACTTACGCCTGTTACCCCTCGTGGAGTGGCATATTCCGCACACCAGTATTCTTCATCCCATTCTGTCCTGGGCAATCTTTCTCAGTTCTTTCCAGTTGTTATTCATCCTTTTCATATCTGTTTCTATTTGCCGATGAAATGTGTTCTTTGACCCTGTTTTCCACTTCCCTTCCGGATTCCAAATTAGATACAATCATCAAGTTGTCAATTAACAAGTGATTCGAAATATGTAGATAGATGTTACATTTTATCAGGATGTAAAGTTTGTGAAGATTATTTTACTCGTATTGCATTTCTAATTCATTTACACCCACTACCCCATTATAATGTTACGAATATCAATGAATGATAGTGACTTGATCAAAATTGAAAACTAATTAGTTAATAAAGTTTGACAATCTCTACAACCACATTCTAAAAGTTTTCATTTGCTCACCAGTGACTATCTTCGAGATAAAATTCTCAAAGTTATAGTAAAAATTCGTAATCGATGAAGTTCAACTGTTTCAGGTGTGAGTCAGTTACTCACCGAAGACTATACAAGATGGTATCACGATATCGTGAATTGATTGTAGTCAGACAGTAACATCGTTGGATGGTCGATCAATGGTCTATATTCTAAGCGTTTGGGCGCGTCACTGAATATTCTGAGTTTGATTATCACGTAAAGTTTCATGGATGTGAACTACAGAGGTTTCCCATATTATGACGAAACTACTATACAGTACTTTCAGGTTTTAAATGTTTATTTAACATTATGTGGTTTATGATTTCAATGAAATTCCACACTCTCCACAACTTTATAACTTATAATACATTTAACATATACCAAACAGTAGGGTATTCACTATGTCTACTAACGAAACATTACTGAATAATAAAAATAAACTGGGGGAAAAATAAAAGTATCATAATTGTTATTATGAATTGTTTTATTAATTGTTACCATTGAATTTAAACTAATTAACCATATTTATTTATATTCTATATTATGATTGATTAATTTTATTTTTATAATAAAGATTTTGATTATCTCTCTTATATATTTACTAAAAAAAAGTTTAAGGATAATCTTTTACTCCCTAATTAAAATATAATAGTAGTATTGTGGTATGGTCTACTTATATCCATATAAGTAGTATATGGTGTGGGTCAGACATAGAATGTATTTTCGCTGAAGACCGATGAGGAAAGAACTGAAATGAAACGCAATCGTTTGGAAAATGCATGAGCAATGAAATTAGAGAAGAAACAGTGAAGATTGAAACAATTGATTGTTAATTTGCAAATTGACTGTTCATTGTTTGGTAATCAGAATTTATTGAGATAGTCTGTAATATTTGCTTAAATACATTCGATTGTCCCCAACTAGTGTTCTGTTCACTATAGTATATGTTAAGGATCGATAAGGAAATTAATGAAATGAAGTGCAATTTGTAGAAAAATGTATAAACAATGAAATCAAAGAAAAATGAATGATGTTTGCAAAACGAACAGTTAAAATTAAGACAATTGATTGATAGTTTACAAATGAACTATTGACTATTGTATTTGATTACATTCGATTGACCCCACTCATATCCTTGTTCACTATAGTATATATTATGTTTACTAGTTTATCATCTGTTCACTTATATGTTTTTCTAGCTAAATAATTATGGCACAACTGATTTACAACATTCATCGTGTAATTATTTAATTGTTTTTCATTAGGTTATTATCTTTAGTTCATTTTATAATTAAATAAATTAATCTATATATATAATGTATATATTATAAAACATCGTTTTGTTTTACATGAATATACTAAAGGATACAATTGTCTTGTAGATTGGAAATGTTCATACTGTTTGTTTGTTTGTTGATTGATTAGTAACAAACACCTTTGTACTTGCATTATTTATATTCTAAGGAAATTCATATGTAATCTTATGAAATTCATCAATTCTATCATGGTTACAGTAATATACATGTTGAAAAACATTAAGACTTGTATAGCTTAGTAGATAACATCACTGACTCTTATGATAGATGACACGGGATTGAATCCGTCAAGGAACACCTATTCCCTTAAGATTACAGGTACACCTTACTGAAGAGTGCCAAATAGCACAAAACCCGGGTTTCATGGTTTCCTGTTGACAACTTCCAACCACCAACTTAACTCAACATAGTGTACGCAGTGTCGAGCCACCTAGACTAGTAGCCACATTGCAACTTGATCAATAGCATTCGATCGTCACTAAGACGGAATTGACACACATGACATCACTACCCGATCATTAATCAATTGTGAAAAGATTAATTAACATAAAATGTTAATCATATAGAGCTTTTGAATACCTCTTCCACGTGTATGGTTTTTCTAATTCTACTTGAAAAATTAAATCTCACCATTAGAAATCAATTATTAAATACTGTCTTGTTGTTAATAACTTTATAAATATTGTTGAATGCTGTCAAGATATTGTCTGATGTTACGTCGTCTATATATGAATTAGGTGACCAGATCTTTAAAAATCATGAATTTTGATGAAGGTTTCGTAATAGACATTTATTGATGTTACTGAAAACTGCAAATGATCTGTCTCTGTTCACTTATAAACATTCTTAGTGGAGTTAGTTACATATTTGTAACATAACTAGGTTGTTTCCGGTATCAGAATTCAGGATATACGTTTCACTTTATTTGAGACTCATCAGCTGGGTACACCATTTTGTGGCGTTTTTTTAGCGATTTATTTTTCTACGAGATGGAATCGATAACCGATGTGCAACCCTCCTCCTTTATCCGGGCTTCGGACCGACAGTAGCCCCCGGAGAGGCCACAGGCTGAGTACACTAACATCTGAATATTGATATTCTCATTGAAAACTTGAACCAAGTGCCATTAGCTGAAAACCATTTTTATCACGCTATCCACAAATCTACTGATTTACTAAAGAAATTTTGTTGATTTCTATAAGTAAATCAATAAATTACGCATATTATCATTGATAGAGTTAAATCCATTAAGATAAATTGAATAGTTTTTCTCTTCTGTTTAACCCTAATTAATAATGCCTATACATCACCTTGTATGTTTTTTTTTTCCTCATTATTTAACAAACATATGGGCTAATTATCAGGTCATGAAATTGTCAAATATCCTGAGTTTTGTTTCCTTTTTTTTTTAATCATCATTAATATACAACTTTTCATATCGATTTATTTAAGATTTCAGGTTAAGAATTAGACACGAACAGAAGACCTACGTGAATTGATTTAACATTCTTTTGAATACGTCTATATAGTTGCTCTTAGATGTTGAAACAGTAAGATTTACTTATTGACAACTCAAAAGTTATTCAGATAGAGTTTTGTAGAGATTTCAGTATTGTCATAGTCATATTCACGAATCAATTGATGCTAGACAGTCATGGAAAACCTGCAAGCATTGGATGGCCGTTTCGTCCTATGATGAACACTGCTGAGGAGTCCTATAATAGGACGAAACGGCCATCCAATGCTTCCAGGTTTTCCATGATGGTCTAGTTTCAATTGATTCATGATTTCAAATGTCAAAAGTTAGTGTTAAGCTTATGAATAAATAGTTCAGTCTTTTCAAAAGTATATTACACTCTTATTGAAAAAATGGTTTTGTTTCGTAAACATGAGAATGAACAAGCATTTCTCATTCGAGACTAGAAACTAAACTGTATCCTAATGTTTGGTGTTTACTATGATAATAAATAGAACACAACCATCGTAAACTGATTTTCACTGGAAATGATAACGAATCATTAGTTCATTTGGATCGACTTATTTCCTAACACTAATCAGTAGTTTGAATATGTTCAAATAATATTTATCATCTGCATCGTTTGTCTTCTCATTTCAATTTGTTAGGTACTTACACGTGACTCTGTAACAGTTGCTGTAGATGCTGTTGTTTACTATCGTATTTATAATCCAGTTGTAGCAATTACAAATGTTGAAGATGCTGATCGATCAACACGTCTTCTAGCAGCAACTACTTTAAGAAATGTATTAGGTACAAAGAATTTATCTGAAATTTTATCAGAACGTGATACAATCTCTGGTATGATGCAAGTAAGTTATATACATATATACTCTTAAATAAATGTAGAAAAGAAAAAGTTTTAAAGTAATCCTTATAATAAAAGAATTATAGTTGCAAGCGTGAGTCAATTGAAACTAGATGACCAACGAAAACCTGAAAGCACTGGACTACCGTGTCGTTCTATTGTGGGACTCCTCAGCAGTGCGCGTCCAAGACCTCGATTTGCGAGATTTGAACCCAGGACCTACCAGTCCCGGGCCAGAGCATTTAACCGATAGACTACTGAGTCAGCATCCGATGGTGTTTATGTCTAACTTCAATCAATCCACGAAGTTGAGCAACCGTTAACCAATTGTCTTCAGTCAGTTCTTATCTCACAACAGACGTGGTTTGAACTCCACTAGTCATTGCTTCTCACTTCTTACTAAATTTCCACAAAACCCCTTCTGATGAAAAGAATTATAATAAGAATGTTAGTACATTTCTATATTAAAGTTATCTTGGCATAATTGATGTGTGAAATAAAATCGTTGTGAAATACTCATAACTATTATTTATTGCATAATCTGTTTTGTAAAAAATATTATTATTATTTTCAAAGTTGAATTCACGAGTCAATGTAAGCTAGACCACCATTAAAAACCTGGAAGCACTAGACGGTCGTTTCGTTCAAGTATGGGACTGTTAAACTGACTCGTGAATTCAACTTTGAAATTACTATAATTTCCACAAATCCCCCCAAAATTGATAATAATCATTTGCTTACTAGTGACTAGCTTTAAGATAAATTTCCTAGAGTTCTAGTAAGAAGCCGTGACTAGTGAAGTGCAATGTGTCAGTTGTGAGAAAGTTATTCATCTCAAAAAATGAATGAAGGGTTGCTCAAAGTCATGGATCGTTCGAACTTAGACATTACACCGTTGGATCTGGGCACAGTGGTCTAGAGGTTAAGCGTTTGCACTCGAAACCGAATATCCTTGGATTGAATCCTTCTTGAGAATTGTAGATATACACTGGTGAAGAGTCTCATACTGTGACGAAACGGTCATCCAGTGCTTTCGAGTGTTCATTAGTGGTCTAGGTCAGATTAACTCGTGAATTCATTTTTGAAAATACTACAATCTCGATAAATCCTTCAAAATAATAATATGGTCTTGAATTTTACAAGTATGGTCATTTCACTTTGTGCCTCACAATGTAGTAGGATCAATACAATTTAAATTACTATCAGTTTAAGGTTAATGCTTGTAATGGATTTCTTGCATACTGTTTTTGGTTTATTGTTTATCTCTCTTCTTTTATGTCATCTTCACTAGACCATGTTGGATGAAGCTACAGATCCTTGGGGTGTAAAAGTTGAACGTGTTGAAGTGTAAGTTAACTGAATTAACATTCAGCTTGTTCATTCATTGCTAAAAGCAGAGGTTATTGCTAACTACATAACAGATATTATCATTAAATATCCAGAATATTTTGTTTTACACTGATTTATTAAATGTTCTAATATACCTTGTTTTTACCTTAGTTTGTTACGTAACTATCTTAACATGTTAGTGTATGATTAGATTGTTCGAAATACATTGTACTAATATATCCCACAGTTACAATAAATGTTGTTTTCTCATTGGTTGATCTGAATTTATCGAAGTGTAATAGTTTCAAAAGCCAATAAATGTGTCGTCGTAGATGATTGCAATAAATAATGTTTACTGTTAAATGTGAGATAGATCAGTTCATTCACTTTTAACGGCTCATAACATAATCAAAGATACTTTAGTAGTTATTTCGTTGAAAAATGTGTTATCATTTATAATTTAAACTTCAAAGAGGAAATCATATTTTATAGTTGAAATCATGATTTAATTTATGCTAGACCACTATGAGAAACCTAGAAGCACTGGATGGCCGTTTCGTCCTATTGTGAGAAGCAGTAACCAGTGGAGTTCAATCAGGTCTGTTGTGATATAGTAACTCACTGAAGACAATGGTGGATGTGTTCCTCAATTTCTTGGATTGGTTGAAGTTAGACATTTACACCGTTGGATGACGGTGGGCTCAGTGATCTAGAGGTTAAGCGCTTGCGCACGAGAATGATAGGTCCTGGGTTCGAATCTCGTGTGGCGGGATTGTGGATGTGCTCTGCCTTGGCTCTATCATTATACAACTATGAGAAGTAAATCTTAGGTAACTGATTCAGCTAATTTAGTTGTATACTGACGATTTATTACATTACTTATTATTTATTGGAAAGTAATATATATGCACAAATATAAATAATTTAGATTATGGTTTATTTTATTTTACATTACTGTTTATATATTAATAAGTAAACTTAATGAATAAATACCAATTTTTCTATGTTTTCTATTAGTAAAGATGTACGTCTTCCTGTTCAATTACAACGTGCTATGGCAGCCGAAGCTGAAGCAGCTAGAGAAGCTCGAGCTAAGGTTAGTAATATATGTTTGCAACATTATTGACAGTAATAATAATGATAATAATACTGTTATTATTAATAACTCTATTGATTTCGTGATACTAATCACTATATTAAAACTACTCTATTATTAATGGATCAAAAGAGGTATCAATTTCAAGTTTATTTACCCTTTAACATAAGTGATATACAGTATTTGTAATTGTGGGTATTGTTTGAGTAACCTCAGTCAGTTAGTCAAACACGACGTAAAACTGCCATACCACATTAACACAGAGATCTAGTTTTCGATTGAAATCCCATAGTGGTAGAAATGGTAAGAGTATAATCAGTAATCGGAAAGATTAGAGTTTGAAGATGTTTGAGTTTTCTCAATCACATACGACTGAATAATACAATTTCATCAGGTAAAAACCTATAATAGAAATTAATAACTGTTTAGAAAATAATCCTTTAAGATTCAACTTTCCAAATAATCATCTATTTATAAAACGTTTGCTTGTATTCAAATATAATTTATATCATAGACTGATTTAAACTAGACAAATATGAAGTAGCAGAATAACTTGGTACTAATTTTGTCCATATATGGAACTTCCTAAAACTTTGTATTTACAACTTTAAAAATTAAAAAAAGCAGTTCAACATAGGCATCTCCTTTCAACGAATTTATTATCAGGCTGTATAGTCGTACCGTAGTGAACAAGACTACTGTTTAGGATAATCAGATGTATTTAAGCACAAAATTACAAACTATTCCACTAAATTCTGATAATCATACAACAGTAAACAGTTAATTTCCAAACTATCAATCAATTGTCACAATCTTCACTGTTCCTTCTGTAAATATCAATTCATCTTCTGTAATTTCATTGTTCATTCACATTCTCAAAAATTGTACTTCATTCCTGTTCTTCCCTTTTCTGTCTTCTGTCAAAATACATTCTATGTCTAACCATCACCATATACTACTTATGAGGATATAAGTAGATCACACCATAATACAAATTTTTAATTGAAATAGTATCAATCTTAAATATTTGATCAAACTGTTTATAGAAATACTGAATGTTTTTTTTTTGTAACTAAGATAGCAACTATACAATCGATGAAAAGGAATGAATGAAAAGAATGTTATCACTATTTCATTATTATAATAAAATGAAATTAGCTTATCTTAATTTTTTTTTTTTAAAAAATTGTTTTAACCCTTTTTCATAATTTATTAATCTTCTTTAATGATATTCTTCTTCTTCTTTTTTTGTTTGTTTGATTAAAACAATTATCTTAAATAATTTAAGTTCTAATTTGTTCAGATCTTTTGAAAACGTTACACAAGGTTTTTTAGTCTCATCTTGTTGTATCCCCTGGCGAATTATGAATCATAAATCTGAGGTCCATTTATGGACAAATGTAATACGCCTATTCCTATTGGATAGTTGTTAAATAAGTGATCTAAATCTGAGGTCTATTTATGGACAAATACAATATGCCCATTCCCTATTGGATAGTTGTTAAATAAGTGACCTAATCGTTTTCGTGTTCCTCTTATCATAACCTTTATTTTGACTTTGGAACTATTATTATTGATTACTTTCCCCCTAGCTACAGCCACATTGACCAATTACTGTACAAATGTTATTTTTCTATTTTTGATATATGTGGTCTGTTTGGTTAGTATATATAACCCAGTATGCTTGTAAATAATGATTCATGTTGCTGAGGCTGTTATTTGTGTTTTGGACTTAACGGCTGGGCTAGGCAGATAGGAAGGACCGAATAGCACCCAATACTGTTCGTACGTATTTTTTGTATCATTGGACGTATATATATATTATAAAGGCGCCAGAAAAACAATACGTTATATCACATCTTACTTAGCAATTTTTTTTTTAGAGAGAGAGTTAGTTTTCTAAAGCATATAATCGCTAATCCGCATGTTCAACCTTCCTCCTTTTATCCGGGCATAAGATTGGTAGTAGCCCTATAGAGGTGCTATAAGTGAAGTTTTACAATTTTATCACTGATCATAAACTGTAGTTATTGTAATGTTGAAAATTGAATTCAATTTTATAATAGAAAATAGTTCATATAGTTGTTAACATGGTAACCATCACCTTATTAAAAAATATTCCCTTTTATGTAATAATAATAATCAAACTCTTGATTATCAGTTTATTTATAATTATAATGGATTCATTTTGTTTTTTTATTTCTTTATTAAATTAGTTCAATTTTATCAGAATAGATAAAGAGAAAATATTGAGTCAAGATGAATCTTTTTCATTGTTCAAATGTATCTCTCTTTGTGTTGTTTTTCTTTCATTATTATATGAATAACTGTTATGACTTGACCTAGCCGTCACTAATTTGTTATGTTTTTGACCTAGGCGGTAGCCAATTGTTATGACTTGATCAAGGTCGTCGCTGATTCGTTATGACCTTACGAATTTAACAAGGACGTAATTCGCGTAAATTGTCCACCAATAGAATACGACTTCTACGACCTTCACACTGTGACAATGACGTTCGATTAATATGAGTAATCTAGCGTCCTTATTGGCCCTTATCCGCCTAACCCGTCCACTTGAGTCCAAAACATCAATAGCAGCCTGGGCAATACGTATCGTTTATTTCAAGCATACTTTGTTTATATATCAGACAGACAGGCCACATCATACCATAAAATAGAAAATAATATTTGTACAAAACCAGGCCAAATGAGGCTGTAAGCGTGGGAGACAATAATCAA
>NC_031496.1:31663369-31663832 GCF_000237925.1 Schistosoma mansoni
ATTTAAGCATAAAATACAAAATGTCTTATAGTAAAATCTTCTAACCATACAGTAAAACTTGATTTGCGAAATGTCTGTCAACCGTCTGATATTTTATTATTCATTTGTTTCTACATTAATCATTCTCTGTTCTCATTTTGTTTTCTTTAATCTTCTTAACCTCTTGCCTCGTGGTATTTCATTTTCGATTGATGATACATACTACTTATATGTATCGATATCAAAAACACATAATACAATAGTACAGTTTTTTTTAAAAAAAATTTTCACTTAAATAAATAAATAAATGAACAATAAATCGTAAGAATTGATTTTGCATTCTACATTACATCACATAGTTTAGTACTTAAAACAGTCACATGTTCATTGCATAGTTATGTTCTTTTTAAAAAAAACAAACATAACTAGGATACTGTCGTTCAAATATCTTCAGTGTTGTCAAGTGGTATATATAGAGTGTAGT
>NC_031496.1:31664032-31667698 GCF_000237925.1 Schistosoma mansoni
ATTTGATCATTTCTAATGAATATGAATGTAGAAATGAATGTATATTCTTATATACTTTTTAATTTTTTGTTTTAATATCTATCCATAAAAAAGGTTATTGCTGCTGAAGGTGAATGGAAAGCATCACGTGCATTAAAAGAAGCTGCTGATGTTATAACAGAATCACCATTTGCTGTACAATTAAGATATTTACAAACATTAAGTACTATATCAGCTGAAAAAAATTCTACTATAATATTTCCATTACCAGTTGATTTAGTAACACATTTTATGCATAATAATAATCATGGATCCAATAATAAAAATAATACTACTAATAATCAACAAAATAAAACTAAAATTACCCCACCACCACGTTTAAATGTAGGAACTACATCACCCTCAACTACAAATGGAATCATAACAGTTGTACCATCAGTAAGTGATGTTACATCCTTAACAACTAAAGATCAATCAATGATTGATAATAATAATAATAATAATAATAATCAATTTAATGTTTAAATCTAAAGCATAATTGACCGATTATTATTATGACTATTTATTAGATTGATAAATCAGCGGCGGGGGGATTAAACATTAAATTTAATTGTATACAATACACTTCGTATATGAAGATATATACATTTATCTATTGCAATATATAACTATTATACATTTATCTCAATGTAATCAGGAAATCAATTGAATTCATCATTTTTCAATGAATTAGTTGTTATGTTAACTTTTCCTATTTTTTTTCATTTGTTTTATTATTTATAAATGGATTGAATCTACTAGTGAATTCTTTTTGAAAATATTCATATAAAAACTAACAACAAAGAAAAAAAAAGGAGGGGGGGGATTTACATATATTCAATCAAATCAGAATAGTTTTCTTATGTTATTTTATTTGTGAAACTAATCAATTTGAATCACTTTCATTGATTCGGATCATTATCATTATCTTCATTGTGATCATCCTAATTTATCATATTGTCTTGTTTATGTTCATTTTACAATGAATCACTCACTATATAGCAAACTAATTGTCTTTTATTATACATATACATTTATATGTTATTTTATCTATAAAACTATTCAATTAGAATCATTTTTATTGATCCCGATCATTATCGTCATTCTCATTTATTATATTGTCTTCTTTATATTCATTTTATAATGAATTACTATATAGGAACTAATTGTTCACTAATATACTTCGATATTTCGATATCTTTCATTCTTGTTATAAGATCACTATTGAATAACTGATGTAAAATCTCTCTTCATAAACTTATATACATTATTACTCTCCTTTTTCATTTTATTTATCCAATCAATAATTCAAAATGGATGTACATAATTTATATTAAATTATCTATCAATGGTAATACTTTATTTGTTTCTTTAAATTGAAATCATTTTTTTCTTTTCATGCATTTACCATGGATACATAAATTGATCTATATTGATTATTAGGTGATAAATATTGATTTATTAAATAACCTAATTAGATATTGTCAATTATATTTACAATTACATTTTGTTAATAAGTTTTACTACTTTTTTTTTTCTTTTTTTTTTCTTTCTTCTAATGACTGAATTCATCTTCTCCTTAAAGTTGAATCTCTCCAAGTATATCTAAATGTGCATTTCTCACAATTCATTTTTAATACATATACATATATATATTACTTACTTAATTAATTACCTACGCCAGTTACCCCCCTCTATTCATAAAAAATAGTTGTTACTATTTTTTTCGGTTTCCATATGTGCGTGCGTGCGTGTGTGAGTGAGTGTGTGAATGTGAATACTATTCAAATTATTGTCACTTTAACAGTTCAGTTATTTATATGTAATTAAAACAAGATTTATCTCTATATATATGAATATGGATTTATATATATAATATTACGTAACAATGTTGTTGTTGTTGTTTGTAACTTATATCTAAGTATTTTTATTGAAATATAATAATTGAATTCCTCTTATTCATTTATATTCTATTTTTATAGAGTTGAAATCATGAGTCAAATGAAGCTAAACCATCATGGAAAAGCTGGATGCACTGAACACCCGTTTTGTGAAACCGTAGAACTCCTCCGTAGTGCACATCCACGATCTTGCCTCGCGAAATTCGAACCCAGAACCTATCAGTCTCGCGCAAGAGCACTTAACCGATAGACCACTGAGTCAGCCGTCATTCAACGGTGTTAATGTCTAAATTCAACCGATCCACGAAATTGAGCAACCATTTTACCAATGACTTCAGTGAGTTGATATCTCCCAACAGACCTCGTTGAACTCCACTGGTTACTGCTTCTCATCAGAACTCACTAGACTAAGGATGTCAACTCTGTAAAATAACTAAAATCCCCACCAAACCCCTATCTGATTATATTCTATTTATTTATATTCTATTACTTAGACTGTAAAATATTGAAAGTTCTCATTGTGTAAATTAGAACAACATAGACATAAGAGGACAATATTGTTCTCCATTGATTTATCATCAGGCTTGATATCAATATTTAGATCAAAATGTTAAATCATTCTAGACCATTCATTAGTCAATATTAATCATGATGAAATAGATTATATAACTGCAGAAACTGCGTATAAAGTATAAATTGATGATAAATAGACAAGTGTACTGAGCGTTATGATAAGAATAATAAAATAACAATAATGTAAGTCGCATAGTTCAGCATCGTTGAATGCCAGCTCATTGGTCTAGTGTTTGAGCGCTTGTGCACGAGATTGTTAGGTCCTGGGTTTGAATCTCGTGAGGTGGGATCGTAGATGTGCACTGCTGAAGAGTCCCACAATAGGTTGAAACGGCCGTCCATTGCTTCCAGGTTTTCCATGGTGGTCTAGCTTCAATTGACTCATGATTTCAACGATATATGAAGATCTATTTCCTTGTTATATAAGCTAACCAAAGAAAGCAAAATATTTCGTTAGAGTTTTCTTCAGTCAGTTGGATTTCTTGGTCGGTGAGCTTTAATCGTTCTTTGGAACCATATCATCCATACAAATTTCTCTCCCAACTCATCTGACAATTCCAGATCAATTGAATAGGTTGTTGTTAACAGAAATAATATACATCATTGTATTATCCCAATGTGTAGAAAGAATTTTTTTTTGACGTTTCGTGACTTAGTTTAAGCTAATTCATCAGAGAATTAAATAAATAGATCAAAATGAATTGAAGTTTAAAATAGTACAAAAGGGGAATAAAAGAAAGACGATTTAAATTTGATTTCCCTTATTTAATTGATTTAATTATTCTCTAGAGAAGTGATTTTAGATGGAGTCATGAAATAAGTCAAAACCTTTTTAAAACTTAGTTGGTTTCTACTCATTAAAATATTACTAATATATTATTATTATTATATAAGTATTGACCAGTTGCAGTCCTAAAACATCAATGGGAAGATTCATACAAACAATACTATGTAAATTTCAACTTCACCCCATTACACAAGAAAGTGGCTATCAGGTCTCAGTAACCAG
Organism: Schistosoma mansoni; assembly: GCF_000237925.1. Taxonomy (NCBI): domain Eukaryota; kingdom Metazoa; phylum Platyhelminthes; class Trematoda; order Strigeidida; family Schistosomatidae; genus Schistosoma; species Schistosoma mansoni. The sequence goes on from NC_031496.1 coordinate 31,667,534, forward strand.
GTGGATAACGCAATGGCATTTGAAGCGGAAGGTACTGGGTTCCAGTACCAGAGTGAACATCAACTCTGAGATGCAGTTACATCCAGCTGACGAGTTTGAATTAGGACGAAATGCGCGTCAAACTAGATTCCATTGCTAGCAACTACCCACCTTTGCTTAAAATGC
>NC_031496.1:31667898-31668927 GCF_000237925.1 Schistosoma mansoni
CTTACTTACTTACTTACTTACTTACTTTCTTACTTACTTACTTACTTACTTCCTAATGGGGTACTTACTTACTTACTTACTTAGTTACGTTACTTACTTTAGGTACTTACTTACTTACTTACTTACTTACTTACTTACTTACTTACTTACTTACTTACTTACTTACTTACTTACTTACTTACTTACTTACTTACTTACTTACTTACTTACTTACTTACTTACTTACTTACTTACTTACTTACTTACTTACTTACTTACTTACTTACTTACTTACTTACTTACTTACTTACTTACTTACTTACTTACTTACTTACTTACTTACTTACTTACTTACTTACTTACTTACTTACTTACTTACTTACTTACTTACTTACTTACTTACTTACTTACTTACTTACTTACTTACTTACTTACTTACTTACTTACTTACTTACTTACTTACTTACTTACTTACTTACTTACTTACTTACTTACTTACTTACTTACTTACTTACTTACTTACTTACTTACTTACTTACTTACTTACTTACTTACTTACTTACTTACTTACTTACTTACTTACTTACTTACTTACTTACTTACTTACTTACTTACTTACTTACTTACTTACTTACTTACTTACTTACTTACTTACTTACTTACTTACTTACTTACTTACTTACTTACTTACTTACTTACTTACTTACTTACTTACTTACTTACTTACTTACTTACTTACTTACTTACTTACTTACTTACTTACTTACTTACTTTACTTACTTACTTACTTACTTACTTACTTACTTACTTACTTACTTACTTACTTACTTACTTACTTACTTACTTACTTACTTACTTACTTACTTACTTACTTACTTACTTACTTACTTACTTACTTACTTACTTACTTACTTACTTACTTACTTACTTACTTACTTACTTACTTACTTACTTACTTACTTACTTACTTACTTACTTACTTACTTACTTACTTACTTACTTACTTACTTACTTACTTACTTACTTACTTACTTACTTACTTACTTACTT
>NC_031496.1:31669127-31681373 GCF_000237925.1 Schistosoma mansoni
CTTACTTACTTACTTACTTACTTACTTACTGACATACATACTTACTTATCCCTGTTATTGCCAATGAAGTATAAGCCACCCACTAGTTGTTTTTTTCACCAACACACCGTATTCTCGGCTTTTCTTTCTAGTTCTATTAAAATTGTTGTTCATTCTTTTCATATATTGTCGCCATTTCTTATTTTAAAGTGTTGTTTGGTTTTCCTCTTTTTTTCTTTTCACTTTGAGCACTCAATGTAAGGGTTTGCTTTGTGATACAGTTGGATGTATTCTACAATATGTATCCTATCCAGTTCTAATATGTTTTCCTGATTTCTTTCTCCACTGAAATCTGGTTTATTTTCACGCATAGTAGTTTGTTTGTGATAGTGTCTGGTCAACGGACCCAAAGTATTTTGCGTAGACAACTTTTAATAAACACTTGTACCTTCTGTATGATGGCCTGGAGCCTGGAGCTCCTATGGGATTACTGCCTGTCCCAAGCACTGATAAAGGAGTAGGGTTGGTCATGGAGTTAGCAACCGCATCCCGTAGAAATTTAACTCGCTAACGAAACGATAACTACAAACTATCATTCAAACCATTTCAACTCTGCCCTGAGAGTTAGGTCTTCATTTAGAGGAGTTATGAATCCTCATGGTGAAATACATACGTGACTATTATTATTTAAGATGTTTCATAAAGGATAACTTTTAGTCAATTTTTATTATCATTTATTATCTATTTGATAGATTTTATGATGGGCTTTATTTGTAAGTTTTACTCATTTCAGCTTAATGTTTGTTATAGGTATCATTTGAAACCAGTATTCTCTGAGATTCGAACCCAGTACCTTTCGCTTCAAACGGCATCACGTTATCCACTCAGCTACTTAGTCCTGATAGCCACTTGCCTGTGCAATGTGGTGAAGTTTGAATTCACTTAGTATTATTTGTTTAAATCTTCCCATTGATGTTTAAGACTTCAAATGATCAGTCTCTAATTGGCTATATGTGCATACTATGCGTATTGCTTCAATGTAGCCTTAATTCACAAGCATTGTAAGCAAAGATGGATAGTAGCTAGCAATGGAATCCAGGGCGCACAAATTAAAAATCTAATCAGATTTTATTTTGTTTTTGTTTTTTTTGTTTTTTTGATCAGGGGAATTAATTAATTTTCATTTTAATCAATAATAATAATAATCAATATTTTTTATCACTATATAGAGATTCAATATAATTTTTCTTTAAGACTATAAAAACTAACAAAGAAATTTTATAGTTTGTATCTAGGTGGGAAGAGAAGGAGGGGTGATAAATGCAAATATGTAGATAAAGGTAATGATAGCTTTTCTCTTGAGATATATCGAATGATACCTTAACAACAACAACAAGAAAAGACGAATCAATTTCTATATTTAGAACATAATTTTTCCAAAGAATAATTGTCTATACATGGATATAATTTGGAATAACTATAAAGGAAATTCAACTAAATGTATCATAGAAATGATAATTTGTCCCTAAGTTACTTTTAGAAAATATATCGATTTTTATGGTCATAATTAATCATGTATTAAAGTAGAACTAAAATGAAAGAGTGAGTCAATTGAAGCTAGACCACCGTGGAAAACCTGAAAGCACTGGACAGCCGTTTCGTTCTATTGTGGGACTCCTCAGCAGTGCGCAACCACTACCTCGCTTCACGAGATTCGAACACAGGACCTAACAGTCTCGCGGTCCTAGTGGTCTAGTTTAAATTGACTTATGATTTCAGCTGTAGAAAATTTCTAAAGTCCCCACAAAATCTCTTCTGATAATAGTAATCATATGCTTACAAGTGACTGACTTCGAGAGTTAAATCCAGGAGTTCTAGTGAGAAGCAGTGACCAGTGGAGTTCAATCTACATCTGTTGTGAGATAAGAACTCACGGAAGACAATTGGTGATTGGTTGCTCAACTTCGTGGACTATGAAAATACTAAATCTCCACAAAAAACCCCTTTTTAAATGAAAGAAACTAAAAACTTTATATTAAACAATAGATAATACGGTATTCATATCCGTCTGATACATGAAGTTCTTATCTTACGTGCGGTATAAATTATGCCTCATACCTCTTACGTAGCATGAGTCGATGATCAGGATTCTCTAACCAACTCTGTTCTCGGATCTCGTTTCCAGCTCTTGACAAGTGTAATTCATACTTTTAATGTCTAAATCCAACTCTCAGCTACATGTGATCGTAGTTCTGTCTCCTCTCGTTTAGCATTGAAAATTGTAGTTTGGAGCTGGCTTTGTGATGTAGTTTGATGGTTTTTACAACGTGTGTCCAATCCAGCTGTAGCGTCTTTCCTTTATTCTCTCTCCAATTTGAAGACATGATATTCTCTGATAGAGTAGGTTGTTTCTGGAGGTATCCGGTCACTGGATATTGAATGTCTTGTATAGACAATTATTTATATATACCTGTACCTTCTGATGATGATTGTAATATTTCTCCATCTTTCAGCTTCATACAATAGAACTACGTTGACGTTCTTACTGAAGATTATGACTTTGATGTTGGTTGACAGTTGTTCTGAGTTCTGTATGTTTTTCTTCATAGCACTAGATAACATTCACTGTAATTCCCTCTTTTGTTTTCAATGATGTTTTGATGTTTCTGGATCAATGAGATTCACATCCTATAAAAGCATTTCCGGATTTTTTGGATAACATCGGAGCAACTCCTTTGGTGTGTGAAGCGCTTTCCTGTTCGTGATAAGAGTACGGTAGCTTCTCCCCCGTACCTAACCTTTGGTTTCCAGCTCAAGTCTAAAAGTTCTCGCTGATTTCCAGGAACGCCATGTTGTATAGCCTCTTTTCCGTTGATATTTCACTGGTCCTCCCTGTCTCCAAGATTCTCCGGAGGTTCCACGTGTCTATATTAATTGTTGCTGTGAATTTTAGGAGGGTTATCGGCCTCGAGACATTCAGAGTAAATTGGTTTTCATCATGAGGAGTCACAATTCTTCTAAAAGAGGATCCTTCAACTTATAGGGATGAGTTTTAACGGTCACAACTATTTATTCTGGTTAGAGTTTTTCTACCAGGTTGTTTTCTACGCTATAGGATTGCTAACTCCATGTTCAGCCCTCCTTCTTTGTCTTAACGTAGAACTGGAGGTAACGCTAGAATGTCTTTAGTTGAAATGAAGTTATTATCACCACATTCCTATGTTGATCGCTGAGAACAAACTGCTTTTGTTCTGTGAAGATAACAGTTTGTACTGGCAATTAAGTTATTATAGATTCCAATCAATCTCCTGTAGAAGTGATCTAAGGTTGATCAGTGTAAGCTCTTTACAGTTCTATGTAAAGGCAATTGACCTGAACAAAACATTACTCGGCGAGACTAAACTTTATGGACGACCTTTGAACGAATGTTAAATGACCTTGAGAAATATTAGCTAATCAGAAGACAGTTAGTATACGGCAAACAATATATTATACAAAATTAAAAAATTAAAGCGGATACCGTTCTTTTACATGGCTCAAAAACTTCTCAAGGTTAGATAAAGGTTCAGAAGTTATAAAATCATAGTGCATACGGTACAAGAACTCATCCATATGGCTCCATAGTATTCGGCCTCTGAAGCCATGATAAGGTCTCAAAAATTCTTATTGTTGGTGCCTGTCGGTTCCTAACTCGTTGGAAATCTTAGGGTTTAGGGTTAGGGTTAGGGGTTAGGGCCTAGGGTTAGGGTTTAAAATTAGGGTTTAAGATTAGGGTTTAGGATTAGGGTTTAGGGTTAGGGTTCAGGTTTGGGGTTTAGGATTAGGGTTAGGGTTTATGATTAAACTGATTTTGAGATAAAAACTTGATTATATATTAGATAATTGAATGTTAAAACAATTACCCTTACTCTTTTTAATCAATCCCTTATCCTTATTTATTTCTACTTCATTAGTTTTACAATATTTTTCTATCTATGACAAATAATCCATATTATATGTCTCATCTTGTGTTGTCATGCAGAAAACTACACAAAAACTCACAAACATTCCTCGAAACAGAAACTTACAAGATCAACTACATTGTTTACTTATTGTAATGAACAAGTGAACACGGGCGGGGATAATTGAATGTATTCAGGCGGAAAATTACAGACTACCTCACTAAAATCTGACAACCATACAGTAAGCAGTTTATTAACAGTTGTCTACGCAAAATACTTCGGATCCGATGGCCAGACACTATCAGTAACAACTTACTGTGGGTGACAACAAACCAGATTCCAGTGGAGGAAGAAATCAGGAAGAAGCGATGGAAGTGTATAGGACACACATTGAGGAAGTCACCCAACTGCGCCACAAGACACACCCTCACATGGAATCCTGAAGGTCAATGGAGAAGAGGAAGACCAAAGAACACACTATGCCGAGAAATAGAGACAGACATGAACAAGAACTGGATAGAACTAGATAAGAAGGCTCAGGATAGAGTGGTTTGGAGAATCCTGGTTGGTTGCCTATGCTCCATTGGGATTAACAGGCGTAAGTAAGTAATACTTTTTCTCATTATTCTTCCTCTATTTTTTTCTATATTTCCTAAGAAGAATGATCTCCACATGTTCAGGGTTTATACTGATTTGATTTGCAATTTGGTTGGTGGACTATTATGGAATATTAAGGAAGAAGTAATATGAAAATAACAATCTAAGTTATCTTTGTATAAGTACATATCATTGTTACATTATGTTGATCGCATCTAGTTTAGTACAATGTCTTCAAGTATAACACAGAAAGCACCAGCTTCCATAGGAATCCCTATGTATGTTGACACTGAGATCCCACCAATACTAATTCTATTTTAAATAGGGTATCCTAATGAATGTATCCATCAACCGTGCATACACGAACGGCTGTATATATCTTTGTGAAGACTGTCAAAGTTTCAAAGTTTATATCATGAACTGATCTTAACTACATATCTTATTGATCTTGAGTGATCTGAAATTAATTTGAATGAGGTTATCACCGATAAATGAAGCATAAAACAAATTGTCAGGCTTACCTGAATAAAAATAAAAATAAATTTTTCGGAAATAATCAGATCAATCAATCAATCAGTATAAAAGGGCATAGAAACAATGAATTGAAAGGGAAAACGTGTTAAGGTGAAATTATTCGAAAAAAAAAACAAACATTTAAGGACAATAAAATTTGAATAGGACATCTATTCATTTACTTTATTTATTTCAATTAATATCATGAATGGATGAATGTTAGACCATTATTGAAAACTTGGAAGCACTGGATGGCTGTTTCGTTCTAGTATGAGACTCCTCAGTAGTGCGCATTCACGATTATACACTCGGTATTTGAATCGAGGAACTTCGGTCTCGCGAGTGGGCGCTTAACCTCTAGATCACTGAATCAACCAGCATTCAAAGGTGTTAATATCTTACTCCAACCGTCCACTATTGTCTTCAGTGAGTAACTGCCTCTACAACAGATCTGGCTGAACTCCACTAGTCACGGCTTCTCACTAAGACTACAGAAAATGTCTCTTGAAGCCAGTCACCAGTGAGTACATGATAGTTATCAGTATAGGGTTGTGTAGATTGTTGAGTTTCAATTAATATCATAACCGATGACCCTGTGTTAGAGTTCCGAGTAATGAATAAGTTATCTTACACTGATTGATTATGTGAGAGAAGCTAAATTCAAGTTGTTTAGTTTCTTGATATTAATGAAATTCTATTGATAATGTTACGATGTGGTCACTCTATCACATACACTATGTCTTAATGTATAACGGTTAAGATTAGTCAATAAAGTACCATAAATCTGACTTTGTAGCTAGTTTGGACCAGTCAACATGATTTACTAGTATATAGAATGATTTCAATAAAAGACCACATTGTAACTTTATCAGTTGATGTCAATTACTAATAATAATAATAATAAGACAATCATGACATTGGTTACAAATCATTGTTAAGCCATTATACATCTTTATAATTATATCATTATATTTTGTTTGATTATGTATCAAATATATCGACGATTGTTTATCAATACGTTAGGCGTTTATCCATTATCGTGTAGTATCAGTTTATATGTTAAGCTCATATACTTTATTCTAGCTACTGGCCAAGCCAATTCGCCTATCCATTATGAGACATATTTTGATCTTGTTGATCATTTGATTATTAACCTTGGCTATACTTTTATATGAGCATATATGTGTACACTTCGTATCTTATTCATCATATGTCTGTCATTCATTTTTGTCTGACTATAAATGTTGATTAATGCTTGCTCATAGCGAGTTGGCTTCCCAGCCAACTCTACTAAACCGTAGTTGTTGCTATCCTTTGTCTTCTGATTTTACGCGCCGTTAAGATTAGAATTATATAACGGTTATCGAAACGAACGATTAACAAATCGCAGCACTACAATCGAATCATCGTTTAGTGATACAGTTTGGTAATGAAAGTACAACATGTTACCATATTGTAATGCTTTATATTGAATAAAATACTAATTGATCAATGTTGATCATTATATGATAAATGTCTATTGACGATTAATCAATTTAAATGAGATTTATTAGGATCATTGTTATTATTATCATCAGAGAAATCATTATACGCTTTTGATGGAGCCCTTCATTTTAACATTCATTAGATGGAATGATGTTGTTGATGGGCTCACTACTTTTTTCTGAATCAGGATCTGAATCCATTCAGATCGTATGAATGTTATTGAGATATATACATATATATGTGAGTTAACCTCCTATAAAATTATCGATTTAAATCGCATTAGTGATTTATGAAATTAAATAAGTTAAATATAAAAATGAAGTTTTATTTGAACAGATAATCACAGGAATGAATAGAAAAGAAGTGAGTTAAGCTGAAATAACCTACAATAGAGAAGGTGTATGAGCTTATTCCATATATATCAAGCACTAAACGATATTTTTATAGGCGAACAAAAATAAGTTTCAGGCATGTGATAGATGAGGTAAGAAGTGTACACACATGCGCTTATCTAAAAGTAATCAAGATTGATAAGCGAATAATTAACAAGATCAAAATGTAATTCAAGAAGAATGGATAAATTAGCCTGTTCAGAAGCTCGAATAAGTTATACGGGTATAACATAGTAACCGATACTACATATTCACACACACACACACACACAGATTAGTTACATGGATCAATAATAAGAATAAGATATGAATCATTACAGGTTCTTTGATAAATATACCATGTAAATGTATCCATTTGACATAATTCAATTTCGATCTTACACTTCAGTAATCTTTTACTTTATTTCAAAATCTTATTTTTTCTAAGTTATAAAGGGTTTTTGTGAATATTATAGTCATTTCAATAGTTCAGATGATGAATCAATTGAAGCTGAGGAATCTCACAGTAGTACGAAACGTCAGTCTAATGCTTCCACGTTTTCCATGATGGTCTAGTTTAAATTGACTTATGATTTCAACTATAGAAAATTGTTAAAAACTCCACAAGATACCTTCTGATAATAATAATCATATGCTCACTAGTGACTGACTTCGAGAGGTAATTCTTGTAGTTCTAGTGAGAAGCAGTGACTAGTGGAGTTCAATCAGGTCTGTTGTCAGATAACAACTTACCGAAGACAATTAATGAACGGTTGCTCAACTTCGTGGATTGGTTAAAGTTAGACATTACCGCCATTGGATTCCGGCAAGCTCAGTGGTCTATTGATTAATTGCTCTGACGCAAGACTGGTATCTTGCAAGCGAGATCATGGGTGAGCACTGTTGAGAAGTCTTACAATAGGACGAAACGCCGGTCTAATGCTTCCAGGTTTTCTATAATGGTCTAGCTTTAATTGAATCATGATTTCAACTATTGAAATATTCTAAATTCCTTTTATAGATTTTTTTAATAAATAATTTTGTTTTAATGAAATACATTTTCTTTGACCTTGACTTCATTAAATTCACTGAAGTAAATTGAATTATTTTTTTAATCACATTTTCTTTTTTTTTTCTTTTTTTTCCATTTCATTAAACAAATAAGATGATCATCTGTGATATAGAAAAGTGATTTAGAATTATTTAATTAACTTAGATACATCTTAATCAATCCATAGAAACAAAGTGAAATTGAAGAAACCTGTTTTCGCTTTCTTTCTTTCTTAAATGAATCATCTAAAGACAACATTATGTAAAGCATGTTAATTGTGGACTAGGAGTTGAAATAGAGTTGCTGAAATGAAAAAGGGAGGGGGGGAATAGTTTTATCTTCTGAAATATATGTTGTTATAACATGTGTTCTTGTAGCCTGGACAAATGATACGTAAACACGTACGAGTAATCCAGAGTCTATGTCGGTCCTGATTTCGGCCTTGCTCAGTCAGTGAAGTCCAGAACATCAATGTCATTTCCTGAGATATGAATTATTATTGTCAAATATACTGGGTGTAGTGGATGTCGAGTCGAGGACGGACTATGATCACCACTACAATTCGATTACGCGCCCAAAAACGACTTGGTTCCTTTGATAGCTCGTAAATCAGAAGGCTTTATTAATCCAGATCAAGTAAATTTATTGGCGATCTCGTGGTATCGAAATAATGCCGAGACGTGCCAAAGAGTACAGGCAAAATGAGCAGTGCGCGAGCAAGTTCGAACCAAACCAGGCGGAGCGCGGAACAAGAAGTGAAACTGATACAGTTAAACAAATACAGTAAAACAATCTCTGGTACAATTGGTTATAATAATAATAATTGTTTCCGTTATTCCAATCGTGTTCTTATCGAGACTGGCCGGTCACTACATGGGTTTATATATCAAACAAACAGATCACATAGTACCATAAAATAGAAAATAAGATTTGTACAAAATTGAGCCAGAAGTGACGGTGAATATGAGAGACTGTAATTGATAGATTGGGCATAACTTAGGAACGGTAAATCATATACTAATAGTCCAGAAATCCAAATAAAGCTTATAATAAGGAAAACATGAGAATGCATAGTTTAGCTATTTGTAGTGTCGCTTTGTTTGTTATAGTTTATTCTAACTTCTGGACAAGCCAATTCACCTATCTATTTTGAATCACGTTTTCACCTTGTTCATTATTTACTTATTAACCCTGACTGTTTTTTATATGAGAGCATGCGTGTGTACACTTTTTATCTTATCCGTCACATATCTGTCAATTATTCTTACCTGACGATAAATGTTGATTAACTCTTGATAAAAGTTATTAGGCTTACCCACCATCTCCAATGCGTGTCACTTTTATCTCGCTCCCTGATATTTAATCATGTGCTTATAACTTTTTGGTTTGCATCATTTGTCAATAAAACTGTAGTTGCCACTTCTCTTTGCCTTCTGATTTTATACATCGTTAAGATTGGAATTATAACGGTTATGGAGGTGAACGATTAACGAAGCACGGCACTACATACTTAACAATTATACAATACAAATATATGTATCGTATTTATCTTTAAATAATTCTCAAAAAATACGATTCATAATTCTTTTGGGACATTACTTACTTACTTACGCCTGTTACTCTCAATGGGGCATAGGCCGCCGACAAGCATTCTCCACCACACTCTTTCTCGGGCCTTCTTTTCTAGTTGTATCCAGTTTTTGTTCAATCTACTCATGTCGGAGTTCTTAGAGATATAACACATACGAATAAATTAGATTCGAATTTTTTGAAGATAAATCTAAAATTACATATTGTTAACTCAATTATACGTCAAGACAGTACTAATGTACGGAGATTTAACGTGTGGCGGGTTATAGGGCGTAAGTAAGTAAGTAAAAGTCATAGTCATATGATGGTACATAACATCGATTTCAAAAGTGTGATTGGAATACAGATATTGGAATGAAAATCTGAAGATTGATATATTTACATAATATTAGGAAGTTGAATGTATTTATCAAGTAGAATCATATCTGTTTATTTGATAAATGTTGGTTCGAATATATTACACCCGATGGATAGTGACTGAGAGTAGAATCCAGTTTAACGAGCGTTTCATCCTATTTGAGATTCGTCAGCTGGATGTACTTGCATCTCAGAGTTGATGTTCACTCTGAGACTCGAACCCAGTACTTTTCTCTTCAAACACCATCGCAATATCCACTCAGCTACCTAGTGAGTCCTGATAGCCTCTTACGTATGCAATGGGGTGAAGTGGAAATTCATTTGGTATTGTTTGCATGTATCTTCCTATCGTTGTTTAAGACTGCAATTGATCAGTCTCTTGTTGGAATATTTTCATCCTGTGCGAGACTGCCTCGATATTGCTTGAAATCACAAGCTTTATAAGGAAATATGGATAGTGTCTAGTAATGAATATCTACTCCGAGATGTAGGTACATCGAGCTGACGAGTCCCAGAAAGGACGAAACACGAGTTCAGGCTTCCACTCTTATCCACTATCCATCTTTCCTTATTCTATCTCAATAATTTTCTTTTATTCATTATAATTCTGCTTTTTTTTCTTTTTCTGATTACATCTTAATTAAAAATCAATTTAATCAGTTTCTATGGGGGTTCAATTGTTGTTCCTGTTGTTGTTTAATATATAAAAATGAGAAGAAAGAACTAACAAAATATTTTGATGAATGGTCAGTAAATTGTATTTATGTAAGAGTTAAGAGACGAATGAAGAGAATAAGTAAAATACAAAACTAGAAGGAATACGATAATTGTTTACCAAAATTATGCTACAAACTCCGCTATACCGATGGCCAAGGTAGCAAGAGTGGTTGTACAAACTTTTTTTTTGGATACAAATGTTCGGTTTATGGATATAAATTGCGATGGCTTCAGCTATGTGCAATAGACGAGCTCGTAAACTATGTGGCAAATTTGATGGAATATGGTAGATAACCTTGAAAGCTTTATTCAGTTCAACATGATAACCTGTATCCATCAAGTGAGCGAGAATAGAACTCTTAATCCCCTTTACCTGTCCTTTAGTCAACCATGACGGATGGTATTCTGTTATTCATTGACGAACTTGACGAATTGTACGCCCTATATAACTGGCTCCACAGGAGCAGTTGAATTGATAAATACACATAGATGTGGCTGTTGTTGTTGTTGTTTTTTGTATTTTTACAAATATTGATTTCTTTTTTAATGTAGTTACTATGATAGAATGGAATAATATTTTAGATCGTTTTTCTTCTAGTATTTTCTATCTGTAAATAGATATAATCAATTTCACAGTTATTTATTAGAATGGATTAGAATATAACTATGGTACAAATTGAATTTATTTTACAGATGTAAAGTTTTGAAAAAGGAAGTAATGGAAAAATAGTCATTTATCTGAATTAATGAACTATTTTTAATCAGAAGGGGGTTTATGGATATTATAGTAGTGAAGATCAACTAAATCTGTTGTGAGATAGTAACTCACTGAAGATATTAGTGGATCTTTCGCCCAATTTCGTGGATTGGTTGAAGTAAGACATTAATACCGTTGAACGCCGACTCAGTGGTCTAGTGATTAAGAGCTCACGTGCGATACTGATAGGTCCTGGGTTCAAATCTCGAGAAGCAGAATCTTCGATGTACACTGCTGAGGAGTCCCACAATAAAACGAAACGGCCCTCCATCGCTTCCAGGTTTTCCATGGCAGTCTAGCTTCAATTGTTTCATGATCTCAACAAAACTTCCGATAATTCTGATTTTGTCGTTTGTTTTCTGAAGAAGTGGCTTACACTAAGTCACCAAACGTCAGAAAATTTAATTTTTCCCTACTCATTGTGATATTTCAAATATATTGAATAATTTATATTTAGCTATGTTTCTTTTAGTCAATGTGATATACTGCACTATTACAAATCAATTTATCCAAATTATAGTGTGGTATAATTTTAATAATATTATGTCAAACAAAGTTTGTTTAAAACAATTGTGCTAAGACAACCCAACGGTGAACTCGGAGAAGCTTTAAAAGGCTCACAATGAGCCAAAGATATTCCATCCATCATCTTTTGAAAGAATATTCCAGAATTCCTACGTGTAACTTCCCTATTGGATAAATGCTAAAAAACCACTGTATGCGGATTGAATGATTATAATGATGATTTTGTTTTTACTAAAAACTATAAATATCTGAGAGTTATGTACCATGCTTGACACTATTTGGAATAACATCCCTTTCTATTCATCCTCTGTTTTTTCATTTACGATTTGAAGGATTCTAGCGTTCGAGTGCTTAGGTAGTACG
>NC_031496.1:31681573-31715259 GCF_000237925.1 Schistosoma mansoni
AATTATCAACGATCAGATAGAACAATTGATGATACTGTCATAACAGTCAATCACCAGTCATAACATGAACAGATCAAAATTTCTATTTCTATGTATTAAAACAAACAAACAAACAAAGAAGAATAAGATGAAACTGGTTTGTCCAAATTGATTGTGATTTTGTCGATTTTTACTTGGCCTTTCATAAACTATACTGGTAGATATTCACTCATTCGTTGGTTAAGTTCTCTGATATTACGCCCGATATTGATCTCTTCACAGGAGCAACTGAAATTATAAATGTATATTAAGCAGGCTAACTTAAGTAACTTATCCTTCGTTTAAGTAGACATCGCTGGCAGATTCGAGAAAGTTAACGCAAGATTTGCTGAGTAGACTATCCTACTAATTACTTTCGTTAATCTATCTTTTAAAGTATCGAATGCCAAATATACACAAACATAAATGATTTACTCATATATATAGTTTAATACAAACTTCTATTTTGAATAAGTTGAGTTCAGTTACATGTTTTTAATACAGCTCGATCAATATTCTCTTTCTTTTGTTTCTTTCAACAACCAAAAAAAAAAGGAAAAATGAATAGACACAATTTTGAAAGTACATTTAGATACCTGGTAACTAAATTAAAAGTCACTTATATATATTTCAGTAGATTGTCTAATATGGGTGGCCTATTCTCCTTCACGAAGGGTAACAGGCAAAAGTAAGTAACATTCCCTTAATACCTATGAAAATACATTTTGGTCAGACTCACCATAGTTTTTAATTTTAGATCACAAACTTTACATATATGGATATTAAAATTGAATTTTAGAACGCTCAGTATATCTTAACAATATTGTAACATGTATATTCAGTTAATTGTTTTTGGTAAAGACAACATTACATATTTTTCTTCCTATTTGTTACACTTTATATGTAACCACATTTATATTCATTATCAATTGTTTCTCTGTATCATTGGCAAAGTGACGAGTATAATTTATACGAAAAGATGGATGGTGGCTAGCAATGGAATCGACGACGCGCGTTTCCCTTTTATTTGAGACTCGTCAGCTAAATGTACCTGTATCTTAGAGTTGATGTTCACTCTGGGACTCGAACACAGTATCATTCACTTCAAACACCATCACATTATCCACTTAGCTACTGACTCCTGATAGCCATCTGCTTGTGCAATGGGGTGAAGTTTAAATTCACTTGATATTGTTTACTTGTATCCTCAGGCAATATCGAAGCAGTCCGCACAGGATGCACATATACCAACAAGCGACTGATCATGTCTTCAGTGAGTTACTATCTCACAACAGACCTAGTTGAACTCCACTGGTCACTGCTTCTCACTAGAACTCAAAAATATACCTCTTAAAGTCAGTCACTAGTTAGCACGTATTTATCATTTATTATATAAACTAAAGAATCTTTCGGGAGAATATGAGGACCATAAATTGAATACTTCATTTTTAGATTTTTTTCATCGTTTATCCTACACATTCTGTATGATTTTCCTAATTCTCAATTCTTTTCTATTTCTGTTTCTATTCTTTTCGACTTAATTTTCTTAACCTTCTGCTGCTAGGTTTTCCACGTCCGATTGGTGTGACATACTACTTGTTATATCCTAGCGAAGACATCAGTACGGGTAACTTCCGGGACCTGTTATTAGACTATTATTCTATATATATTCTTATTGTTTAAATATTGAATAATTGGAATGTATGATATCTATATTCACCTTATTATAAGCTTCATTTTGACCTATGAATTATTATTATACGATTCACTGTTCCTAATTTATACTCATTTCATTGATTATTGTATCCCACGTTCACAGCTACATTTGGCTTAATCTTGTACAAATATTATTTATATGTTATAGTGTGATGTGGTCTGTCTCTCTAGTATATAAACAGAGCATGCTTGAAATAAATGATTTACATAGCAGAAGCTGTAATTGATGTTTTTAGACTCCATTGGAAGGACTAGGAGGACAAGGGATCAATAAGGACACTAGACTGCTCATACCGGTGTAGTGCCGCGATTCGTTAATCGTTCACTTCGATAACCGTTATAATTCTAATCTTAACGGCGCGTAAAATCAGAAGACAAAGGATAGCAGCAACTACAGCTTATTGTTGAATAACTCAGGTTCGAAAGCGAACAACACCTGAGCGAATATGAACGAGCGAGTGAACAGGCGAATAAGCGAAGGAAACGAACGAGGAGCAAACGAGCGAATAGCAAGCAATTACATAGGCAATTTATAGCCAAATTTAATAAGGGCACAGCAAAGCAAAACAAAGGCTGATAATAATATTTACATGCGTACATATATGGGGAGGAGTATGAGTCATCGAATGATATTTAAGCAGTCAACATTTCGGCTAGAGCGTCATGTGCTCTAGTGGTATAGCAATGCAAAGAATATGCAAATTGTTACTATCCAAATAACGATGTCTGTTAAGTAAGTTATAAAAAAGGGCTTAACCGAAATTGGCTATAATCGAAATTGATTGTAGGATGGTTGCTATACCGGTACAGTGTGAAGATTAGACAAATCGTATGGTGATTGTTGAATAAATCACGTGATAAAGATCGGATATAACATCACAACGTTTTGGTATACGTCCTATTTTTTTTTTATATAAAGTCACAACAAATTGTCATACGACACTCTTTGTTTATTTAAATTGATAACACTACTTATATTGACAGATACAAGTAGTATATACCATAGTACATTACATTATACAAACTAATTTCAATAGTCATATGAAATTGATATTTTTTTTTTCGTCTATTCATCCATAGTTTTATATTTTCACCATTATCTGACTAAACATCTTCATTTCGTTCATATTTAATTATTCATAACCCTTCAATTGCATAATTATCACACACACACACACACACACCCCGAAAAAAAAAACTGTAAGCGAACTCGTGATAAACTTTCAATATCTTTCATTATCTTAATCTTTACTGAATAAAAACCCCTCGATTGGTTAGAGTTACAAAGTGATCGTTTATACTTTTTTTTCGTTGTTATTATTCAGTGATCATAGAGATAAACTGTATATTATCAAGGTGTTTGAAGTGATATACCCTAGAATTCAATATCATAGTGAATATTAGTACTGAAATTGAAGTGTATGTAAATGATAAGTTTAAAACAGAAAGAAAATGTACTGTTTAGATTCTTTTTTTTTCTAGTCAATGTCAAAGATGTTTGAAATACTCATGTGTTTTTCATTGATATAAAGAGGCATTTATTATCAGAAGTTTTGTTTTATAGATACAGGTATTTATTAACAGTTGTCTACTCAAGGTACTTAGGATCCGTTGACTAGATACTATCACAAACAACTTACTATGAGAGAGAACAAATCAGATTTCAGTGGAGAAAGAAATCAGAAAGAAGAAGTGCTGGATGTGGATAGGACACACTTAAAGGAAATTACCCAACTACGTCACAAGGCAAGTCCTTACATGGAATGGTCAAGGTGAAAGAAAAATAGGAAGACCAAGGAACACATTACGCCGAGTAATGCAGACAAACATGAAAAGAATGAAAAAAAATTGGGTAGAACTAAAAAGGAAAGCTGAGGATAGGGTGAGTGAGTTGGACAATGCTGGTGGGTGGCCTATTCTCCATTGGGAGTAACAGGCTTATGTAAGTAAGTCTTGTCTTATGATATAACAGTATACGTTAATGCAGTACAATAAACGTGGTTAGCGTGATTGGACTTTTAGATTTTGTAAAACCAAAAAAAATTAATTCAATAATCAAGAAAACGTCAATTAAAGCATATGAACGTACTCTTATACAAATACACGTTTGATAGTCAGATGTAGCGTAGTGATTTTGTAAATAGCATAAGTATTAAGTGATACGTCTTCTAATTGAGCGCTAGATTCGGTTTTTCCAAGTTCACTAGTGACTCCCAAGCTAATCTACACCACAACGTGAACATAAAAGTGAAGATGAGAAATATAGAAAGAACGCTTTACTTCAAGGTTCTTTTATGTACAGAAAATCTAGGGTATTTATTGTATTTTAGATGTCTTATATCTAAAGCTTAGATTCTTTCTATGCCGCGTACTACTAGGCTACTTGAACGATCGAACCCTCAACGTCGCAAGCGAGAAAACAGAAGATTAGTAAATAGGAATGTTATTCTCAAAACAGTATCAAATATGGTACAAAAGTCTCATGTATTTATATTTATTTGGCTGAAAGTAAATCATCGTTTCGGAAAGCCAATCGGCACATAGGCGGTCCTTCTTATTCATCCAATAGGGAAGCTACACGTCGACATTCTGGAATGTTCCTCTGGTGGTGATTGGATGGAATGTCTTCGGCTCTTTCTGGGCTTCTTGAATTTGCCAACGAGCCATCCTTACAAGATGGCTTTGAGCTTCCGGAAAATTCTGCAAGACTTCTAAACATAGTAGCAATATGGATAATCATCTAATCAGAAACTCTACATGTGACTTGTCACTTTCTAGATGTTTCTGGCAAAACTTCTACTGGGTGCTGATTGGGTAAGATGTTCCCCAGAGTTTACAGAGCTTTTTTAAGCGCTTTCCAGGAGTCTTTGGGATCTCCTCAACATTAACGCAGAATGTATTATATACATGCAAACAGTATATGGTTATTCAAATAAGTAGAAAAAGATTTCTGTTAACCAAAAAATAATCTGTCTAGGTACAGTACCATACTGCCCCCCCCCCTGTTTTATCTCATATAAGATGTTGAAATTGTAAGAATATGAACATCTTTACTATTTGAAGAAAGGTGTTTGTAAAGGTTTAGTATTTTCATAGTTTAAAGCGTGAGCCAATTGAAGCTAGACCACCAGGGAAAACCTGGAAACACTGACCACTGAGTCGGCATCCCATGGTGTTTATGTCTAACTTCAACCAACCCACGAAGTTGAGCAACCTTTCAGTGGTTAGGGTTGGGGTTGGTTTAAGTGCTCTGGCGCGAGACCGGTGGGTCCTGGGTTCGAATCTCGCTCGTGAGGCGAGGTCGTGGATGCGTACTGTTGAGGAGTACCACAATAGGACGAAACGGCCGTCAAGTGCTTCCAGGTTTCCCCTGATGGTCTAGCTTCAAGTGATTCATGATCTCAACTTTTAAAATATTAATTGTTATTTATCTTCATAAATGTATAAATGATACATCATTATGTCTACTTATTATTCGCATAACCTATTCAGATACGTTTGTGAAAAGTGTACAACCTTTTATTGTACAAGTTAAGATAGAGCACAATCAGAGATATCATGGTTGCTGACAATATCCAGCGAAAATAAATGTACATTATGTGGATGTCGATTGACTGGATTGCTAACTTGTAACTGGTGATCACTCAATATTTGTAGATAGGATCGATGAAAAAGTAAAAAAACGGAAACTGGAAGACAATCCTAAAGTACACTGCAACAATCTTCACCTTTAATATTTGTTTTATGCAAATGAACATTTAAACTAAATAATATTCAATTATAATTTATTCCCCCCTTATACTGTAATCTATTATCTATCAATAATTCATTAATCTCTATCCTGATGATTGATTCTTCAATTAAAAATTAGTTACCATCTCAACTGTATATAAGAAAAAAAGGAAACGAATTGTAATTTAATTTGACAATTCATTCACATATTTAAAAAATTATTAATATTTCCACCCACCAACCCACCACCCACCGCCCCCCTACAACATAGAAACATACAAAATATTACTGATAGTGGAACAACTAAAAAAGAGAAAACTTGTAAAAAAATAAAAAGGAACTTAAGACAAGGACAGTGAACAAGGTGAGAGAAAAAAGGAAAACGCAACAACAACAATAATGAGATTGAATAGTGAATAGGGGGAAAAGGATTTTTAAAAAATTATATCGATTAACAACAAAATAAGTTTGATTTATTCAGTTACTTAGTTACTTATATTGAGTAGGTGATACGATTTGAAGTGGAAACCTTGTGATTAAAAAAAAAATAAGAAAAAGTCAATTGTATTGATGAAGTGATGTATGTGAAAGTCAGTTGGTTTCTTTGAATATAAAGGGCTATATGATGAGTTGATGTTTTAGGCGATTCATATGATTCATATTGGATGATAGAGGAGACATGATTGAAAAACTGTTATAACTTGTGACCACCTAGATGACCTGTTAATATAGAACGTGATAATACTGTCAATGAGAGAGCAGTGATTTATCGATTAGACCAATGATACACGAAACCCGTACGAGCAGTCTAGAATACTTATCAGTCCTGCTTTCTGTCTAGCCCAGCCAGTTAAGTCCAGAACATCAATAACAGTCTCTGCGATATGAATCATTGATTTCAAACATACTGGGTTTATATATCAAACAGACAAACCACATCATACCAGTAAAATTGAAAATAACATTTGTAGAAGATTTAGCCAAATGTGGCTCTGCATGTGAGAGACAGTAATCAATAGGCTCGACTCAAGAATGGTAAATCGTATAATAATAGTTTCTTGGTCAAAATAAAACTCATAATAAGATGGACATGAATATGAATAGTTTAGTTAGTTAACAATTATATAATAGATAAAATACATATCACATAGGTCCATAAATGGATCTAAAAAGTTACTACCATTATTCCTATCGGAACTTAACAATAACATAGTTTGTGCTGATGATGTCGTTCAGAAGAACCATGAAAGCTCCATGACAAAACCATCTAGCTCAGAGAACGGAACTTCATCACAGACATAGGCATGATAGCTAACCATCAATGTTTATTGAAATAAATTTTGTGAAATCATGATGAATTAGATCAAGATTATAATTGTTAACGAATATACAAAAAAATATCTCTTTGAAGACCTAGACTACTTTTACCATCAAACATTACAATAGTAATCCTAATGAGTTCAGAAGTTTTCTAAGATTTTTTTCCTGATGTCTTTCGTGAAATATTTCAAAGGAAATTCAATGAAATTCAGATGAAATGGTGATTTGAATGATTTGAAAAAAGAACCTAACTCAGTTACCAGTTGTTATGTAGTAGCGAAGACATAAGTATGAGTAACTTACAGGACCTACTATTGGACTATTATTCTTATTGTATAACTATTCAGTAACTAGATTGTGTGTATATCTATATTCATCTTATTATAAGCTTCAATTTGACCTATTGAATATTATGATATGATTTACTGTTCCTAAAGTATACTCAGTTTATTGATTATTGTCTCCCACGCTTTCAGCCATATTTGGCTCGATTTTTGTACAATATATTATTTTGGATTTATTGGGGTGATGTGGTCTGTCTGTCTGATATATAAACAAAGTATACTTTGAAATAAACGATCCATATTGCTGAGGTTGCTATTGGTGTTCTGGACTCAAGTGGACGGGCTAGGCGGATTAAGGACCAATAAGGACGCTGGATTACTCATACTAATCGAACGTCATTGTCACAGTGTAAAGATCGTAGAAGTCGTATTTTTATTAGCGGATAATTCACGTAAGTTACGTCCTTGTTTGATCCTTAAACTCATAACAAATTAGCGACGACCTTGATCAAGACATAACAATTGGCAACGGCTAGGTCAAGTCATAACACCAGTCGAGCGAAAAACAATAAAGTATGTAGTTATTTAAGTTATATCAGTGTAATGAATGACAGCACAAGTGGGAACAATCAACACAAGATTATAGAATGTCTTAATAAAATCTGTGAACCGTATAGCAAATACTTCATTAGCAAAATGTTCATCAATCATTACAGACCTCATAGTTCTTTCGTTTCCACACTAATCATTCTCTGTTCTTATTCTCTTTTCTTTGATCCTGTGAACGTTTTACCTCCAGGCATTTCATTTTTGATTGATGATGCATACTACTTATATCTGTCGATATCAGTAGCAAACATCACATGACAGTCAATAAATAATCATTTTAAACCATGATATTTGAAATGGCAGATTCATGTAAACTGTTCATTCTGATCATTGTTTGGAAACTTAAATGTTAGTTTTTTCCCTATAGGTATTCATAGTTGTACACTGTTGAATCATGTTACATAAAATTGTTATATCAGTATTGGATTGTGGAGATTGTTAAGTTTTAGATTGAGATCATGAATTGATTGATGTCAGACCAACAATGAAAGCTTGGAAGCATTGAATGACCGTTTCGTCTTAATATGGAATTTCTAGGGAGTGAGCATTCACAATCCCGCACGTCGGATTTCAACATAGGATCTTCGGTTCAGTGCTTCTAGGTTTTCAATACTGACCTAAGATCAATCGACTCATAATCTAAATCGAAAATTGTGTTACTTTTCAGTTCTTCTTTGATTTCTGAATTATCTTTCATTTAAAATCAATGTGAGATGAAAATAGTGTTCAGAAATCAATATTTAGTGTTTTCCTATTTATACACTGAAAACGGTATTAACTAAGATTAAGAAAGTATAATCGTTACTTAATTGAACTTTTATACTGAAGCAAATGAGAATTCATCTCCGCATGTAGCTCTTCTGGAGTTACTGCCGGTCCTAAGTCCAGGTAAAGCAGGAGCTTTTGGCATTGGGTTAGCGACCCCATCCCGTAGAAAAACTAATTCGCTAAAAAGCGTTAAACAATAAATGAGAATTCAGGTGAGGACAACATAATGACGGAGTTCTTTCGTAAAATGTAAAAACTATAAACTAAATATTATATTTTCAAATCATCTATCAGTCGTCTCAAACATTATGGCAACTATCCTACACCCAATCTCGATTATGGTTAAGCTCTTTTATTAACTACATCAACAGACATTGTCATTACGATAGTAACAGTTCGCATATATCTTTGTTCTATTATGATCATTAGAGCACATGGCAGACTCCAGACAAAACGTTGACTGTTTAAATATCATTCAATGATTCATCATCCTCCCCATATACGTATGCACTCAAATCCCACTATTAGCTTTTGCTTTGTCTTGCTGCACCTTTATACAATTGGACTATAAATTTGCCTATGTTAATGATTGCGCTTGCTCGCTGATACTTACTCATGTGTTAGTAGCTCTGTGGTTTGCGTTATTCTATAATAAACTGTAGTTGCAGCTTCTCTTTGCCTTCTGATTTCAGGCACCGTTGAGATTTGTATTATAACGGTTATCGAGGTGAAAGATTAGCAATGCATTACACTACAACATCATCATTCTTTTATTGGTATTACAATTATTCTCTTTTTACATACCCGTTCTTTTCAATTCGATCTTCTCAACCTTTTGCTGCCAGCCATTCCACTTCTGATTGATATTACCTATCACATATGTGTGTCAGCATAAGTTGTATACCCCTTAGTGCGTCTTAATTAACTACATTAACCAAAATTTGTTAACATGAATGTACATTAGTATATAAGTATTTCTGTATTCACAGAAAGCCTAAAGTGAATTCGAATCCCTTGAATGGGATAACGGATGAGCACCGCTGAAGAGTCTCATACTAGGACGAAACGATCATTCAGTGTTTACAAGTTTTCGATGATGGTCTACAAACATTAATCAATTCATAATCTCAATCACAACCTTCATAATCCTATACTGAATGAATTCATTTTACCAATCTAATTATAAACTATAATTAACAAAAACATTTTTAACGGAATAAAATTAGTAAATCATTTAATGAACTACTAATAATAAGTAGTATGATTGTGTCTTTCATTTAGGTCATTCATCGTTTCATTAAAAAAAAGAAGAAAAAGTGGTTGTTTACATTACAAATCAAATAAAATTAACAGAATTCATATATAAAATGGTCTCTGTAAATAAATAAATTTGAAGGAGTTTTGTAGAGATTTCAGTATTTTCATAGTTGAAAGTGTGAGTCAGTTGAAGCTAGATCACCATGGAAAACCTCGAAGCACTAGATGACCATTTCGTTCTATTTTGAAATTCCGCAGCAGTGTGCATTCACGATCCCACCTCTCGAGATTCGAACTCGGGACCTATCAGTCTCGCGCGCGAGCGCTTAATCTCTAGATCACTGAACTGGCCGGCATACAATGATGTTAATGTCTAACTTCAACTAATCCACGAAATTGAGCAACATTTCATCAATTGTCTTCATTGACTTTATATCTGACAAAAGACCTCGATGAGCTACACTGTTCACTGCTTCTCAACAGAATTCCAGGAAATATCTGTTAAAGTCAGTCACTAGTGAGCACTGCTGAAGAATCCCACAATAGGACGAAACGGCCATCCAGTGCTTCGAGGTTTTCCATGGTGAACTAGCCTGTATTGACTCATGATTTTAACTATGAAAATGAAAATAATGAGAATATTATTGTCATAACAGTTAAGAAGATGTTAGTTTATGTGAGACTATAATTTATGGACGACCTTTGTGTAATACTAAAATAACCTTGAAAGTATCCATGTACTAATTAGGGTTAAATGAAGGTTATAAATTAGAGCGAGAAACTAGGATAAGGATTTACAATTGAAGTTTAATATTAGAAATTATCGTTATCGGCTATAATGTTAATATTCCATGTGAGGACTTGCCTTGTGACGCAGTTGGGTGATTTCCTCAATATGTATCTTATCCACTTCCAGCACTTCTTCTACCTGATTACTTCCTCCACTGAAATCTGGTTTATTCTTTACATATATATATAACTTCTATTATTCTAATTAATGAATTTGATTTTGGACAAAACTAAATGATTATTATTATACTACTTAAATGAATTCTATTAATTGAATATAGACATAGATTGAGAATATAAATTATAATGGGTGGTTCTAATTTGTGAAGTAAACAATATTCATTGTTTGTTAGTGGGATGGTACATATAGGGTGCTCATAGTAAACAACAGAAACATACATCATAGCTACTCTTATACTTGGTTACAAATAATCTCAGAAGTATAGAAATGAAGATTAGAATAGTAAAGTTCTTCTTAATGTATTTGGTAGTGATTTACAAGAATATACGATCAGATATATGTATACATTTTCTTTTCTGGTTAGCTTATTTTAGAGAATATGTTTTCTAACCCCATGTATAACCCTCTTCCTCCATTAACCAGGCTTGCGACCGGCAGTACTCAGTCAGTCAGTCAGTCAGCTAGAACGTAGGCCTAGGCATGTATATACATCGATCCAAGTTGCCATACCTCATCAGCACAACAAGAAGAACACAGAATTCATAAAAGTAGTTAATTTAGTGGTGGTAATATATAAAAGAAAGATTGTAAGGATATAATACAGGAAGAAAGACAGATATGAAGCAATTTTAATCTCAAGGTTTAAGGGAAGATGAAGAGTATATACACCTACGTCATTGTGATCGATTTTGAGCCATGTCACCTAGAGTCTCCAACCATTAGTTACGATGGTCACTCGGAATCCAACCAAGTAGTCTGTATCTACCAACGTGGCTCAGACAAGAAGTTAGTGACTTCGAGCTCTGATGTCACGTTTTGGTTTGGCCGCCCCTAATTCTCTTCCAACTATCGCCAATACTAGTCAACATTGCAGGTCGTGGTAATCGGTGTTCAGGCGTACGTAACATGTGGCCTAACCATCTCGGTCGATGAAGATTCATGACCTCGTCAAACTGATTTACATCATTTCCTTAATACCCTGTGCCGAACCTCACTATTACTTACCATGTGATCCCAGCAGATGCGAGCAATATTCTAAAGGCATCTGTGGTCAAATACTAATAACTTACGATATCTTTCTACTGTTAATGGCTATGTTTCACAGCCGTAAAGTAGAACAGAACGAACTGTTGCGCAGTAAACTCGTTCCTTAATTGATAGACGGATTTCTCGTCTTCGCCATAAGTGACGTAAGTTGGCAAATGCCTAACGAGCTTTTTGAATCCGTGATGAGATTTCGTCGGACACCAACCCATTAGGGCTGATGAGGCTTCCAAGCTAAGTGAAGTTGTCGACAGGACCGGCAGTAACCCTAGAGGGTCTCCACAAGGAGTTATATATATATATATAATCGCACTCTAACACGAGGTGAGTATAGTGTGTGCTACTTATATCGACATAAGTAGTATGTATCGTGAGTTAGACGTAAAATTTCTGGCAGCAGAAGATTGTGAAGATCCAAAAGGGAAAAACAGAAACAGAAAGCAATTAGTATGGAGATGAAGGAACAATAAAGTCTGAGACGACTAACTGACATTTGCAAAGGAACCGTCAAGTTTGATTGATATTTTACACATTAAGTATTTGCTGTTTGCTTCTCACATTTTACTAAGGAGTTCTGCAATATCGTGTTATAAGACATTCGATTCTTCCCACTGGTGTTTATGTTTACTAAATTAGAAACCGATTATTGTCAAAACAAATGGAGACATGAATATGACCAATAATAAATGTCTTCTATTTATAAAGAAATACCATCAAATGACTGTAGCTAAAAGATATGGAAGGGAATGAATATTCATCTTTCTGTAAGAAATCGGCATTGATAAATGTTATCTCGAAAGATGGTGAAAGCCTCATAAAGTTAACAATTGATCAGCGGAATTCAACCGGATCTGTTGTTAGATATCAACTCACTGAAGACAATGGTGTATGTGTCGCTCAATTTCGTGGATCCGTTGAAGTTAGACATTAACACCCTTGGATGACGGCCAGCCCAGTGGTCAAGAGGTTAAGCGCTCGTGCGCGAGACTGATAGCTCCTCGATTCAAATCTCGAGAGGTGGGATCGTGGACGTGCACTACTGAGGAGTCCCACAATAAGATGTAACAGCCGTCTAGTGCTTCTAGGTTTTTTATGGTAGTCTAGCTTCAATTGACTAATGACCTCAGCTACTGAAATTTTTCTTATTTTATGTGTACTCAATTGTGACTAGTTTTGAAATGAATTCAGGTGATTCTAGTAAGAATTTTAAAATTATAGTATGCAATTATTTGCATGTTTATGACTTAAACTGCCACTGACAATTAGTGATATCAGGTTTTATTGGATAATGATTGTGCAGGGAAGTGTAGATCGAAGAATGTGAGACAGTAACCTAATGTTTGTACATTTACCATGAGCCTCAAAGCGTTTACATTGAGTTTTCATTGGTATCACTGGTAAACAATACTGAATGTACCAATGCCAAAGACGAAATAAGTATTCAGTGTTTTCCGGATTTCATTACTTACCTAGATTATACCAAACTGTAAAAAAAGTTTAATTCTTTATTGATTAGTATACTCACATAGCAATATGTATATAGCCACTGTCAGACAAGTTGTACTCACTACTTTCTGGTGGCGGTAATGTTGTTTACAAAATTGAAAGGACAGAAAGCGAATATTCGATGCTTTTATCGAGCTGATGAACTTGCAGGTTCCAACTAGGGGAGTTGAAGAACCCTGATTTCAAATCAATAGTGTACATGAGCTCCAGAATCCTCAATGAACAAATGGCGTAAAAACCAATTGTTGGTTTCTGGATACCATAGGACTGCACCAAAAGCTCCCGGAGTGGTTCCCTCAAAAAACCACCTACTTCGGCTTAGGCACCTTGATAGTATCTCAGCCCTCACACAAATCATGTGACTTGTGTGGGGCATATGTATTTGGTGTCCCTTTGTATCAATATTTAAATGTTGAAATAAATAAAAAGAAAATAAGATTTAAAATCGATTAAACTGAATTACAATTATGAAATAATGGATAGTGACTAGCAGTGGAATCAAGGACGTGCGTTTTGTCCTATTTAGTACTCTTCAGCTGGATGTATCTACATCTCAGAGTTGATCTTCACAGTATGCACATATGACTAATAAGAAACTGATCAATTGGGAAGATTCAAGCAAACAATACCAAATGAATTATGAAATGAATTGAATTACTGAATTCCCATAAAGTAAAACTCAGCTTGATAAATGAATTACATTTTTTAATAATTCATTAGAAACTACTTAAATTGATCATGAACATGGGAAAATCTGTAAAGATTTACTTCATACTGTGCTGTCTAATTACTGTTAAGTGAGTGAAAAAAAAAAGTTAAATATAGGCTACATTGAAAATCATTCATCATTCAATAAACTATGTTATGTAATTCCCTTCTTTTTTATTACCTTTTGACATAAGTAAAGATGAATGAAGGCTATATTGATGTAGCAATACGCACAGTATGCACATATGGCCAATAAAAAACTGACTAGTTGCAGTCCTAAAAACATCAATGGAAAGATTCAACCAAAACAATTGCTAAGTGAATTTAATATTTTTTATAGTTTACTATTAACAGATTTTTCCGCTCCTTCCCCCACCCTTCTTCTTTTAGTTGAATAGAAAGGATAGTTGAAACATTATATGAATATTCTTAGATTAAATGTTTAAAAATATACACCAAAGAAATGTCAATCATTGATTAGGTATAAGTTGGAAAACAATGTGAAACAGATTGACAGCGATAACAACAACGACAACGACAACGACGATGATGATGATGATGATGATGACGAGGACGAGGAAGAAGACGACGAAACATCAAGTTGATAAGATGTAAATAACATTTGAATATTGATTAAAAAGAAAAAAAAACGTTTTATTTATACAACTGTAATTATGATTGAATTCATATGAAGGTGATCGAAATGAAAAGGCTTAAGTAAAAGTCACTTCATTTGATGAAATGGAACGTAATAATTAGTTAATAGTTACTTATATGAAGTAATCAATTGGTTTCTATATATCAGTAAATGTATCTGAAATCCACTTAGTATTCTTTGTTTGAATCTTTTCATTGATGCGTAGGACTGCAACTGGTTAGTCTCTTATTGGCATATGTGCATACTATGTGTATTGCAATACTAAATGAATTTAAACTTCACCCCATTGCACAAGCAAGTGGCTATCAGGAATCAGTGATCGAGAGAATAACGCGATGGCGTTTGAAGCGAAAAGTACTGGGTTGGAGTTTCAGAGTGAACATCAACTCTGAGATGCAGGTACATCCAGCTGACGACTCCCAAATAGGACGAAACGCGCATCAAACTGGATTCCACTGTTAGTCACTATCCATCTTTGCTTATAACTGATTACTTATGAACAAAATTAATGAAATAAGAATTTTATTATTTGATATCATGAACTGATACGTGAGACGATCATTTTATTATAATATGATACTTCTTTATCAGTGCTCATCCACAATCCTACATATGGTAGTCGAACCTCCAGTATGACATGTACAGTTAACCTCTAACGTTATCCTGTGATGATTTAATCATTAAGTAATCAATACAATGTGTTATTTAAAGGTTACTCATAAGGTGAACTAATTTCGTTTAATTAATAACAAAGATACCATTTTTTTTATTATAACTTAAAGTGAATAGACTGATAGGTCCTGGGTTCGAATCTTGTGAGGCAGGATCGTGGATGCGCACTGTCGAGGAGTGCCATAATAGGATGAAACGGCCGTTCAATGCTTCGAGGTTTTCCATAGTCGTCTAGCTTCAATTGACTCATGATTTCAACCATGAAAATACTAAATTCTCCACAAAACCCCCTTCTGATGTTAATAGAAAGTTGTTGAAAATCAATTAATGATAGTTAACTGTTTTCTTTCTTCATTAAAGATGAAAACTCCGGAAAAAAATGTTAAAGTCATTAATCGTTTCTGTTAATTTCATTAACCAACTTTAATTATTGGATTATAATGATGAAAATAGGGAATGCAAATGAGATAGGAAAAGAAAGTGATTAGCTTTTACATCTATGATGTGAATGTCAATGTTACAAAGAGATAGGAAATACTTTAGTCTACATTGATGATGAATGTGATTATACTGTGCAGTTGGAAAGAATTTCTTGAGATGGTGAAGAAGATTTGTAGCACAGGTGAATGATTTTGATGAAATTTTCTTCTGTGAGCTGAATGGTTTGTTCATGGAGCTTTCATCGTCCTTCTGAACGACATCATCAGTACAGAATTTCTTTGAATGATTCGGATAATAACAATGAATAGCATAACATTCATCGAAATATAATAAGAAACAAGTTATCACAGTAGTTACGATTGATTGATCACTGGATGGTAATCAATGTCATGAGTGTTAAGTCTTTCTTAGTACAGATTAAATCCTATGGACCAAATTGCGATGTGGTCACTAGTCTAAGTAACTCGATATTGCGCGCATTATGTTGGTATAACCAATGTGCATTACTAGGCAATCTCTTACTTGGAATCCGGAAGGGAAGCTAAAAAGAGGAAGGCCAAAGAACACATTTCACCGGAAAATAGAAGCATATATGAAAAGGATGAATGACAACTGGAAAGAACTGGAAAGGAAGGCCAAGGACAGAGTTGGATGGAGAATGCTGGTGAGCGGCCTTTGTTCCTCGACGAGGGGTAATAGGCGTAAGTAAGTAAATATTGTTGATATAAGATAGTGGTTGAAGGTAGGGGAAAGAAGCCGTGGACATAGGTTTCGTGCTACTTAGGACTCTTCAGTTAGGTGTACGTGTAATCTTAAGTGTATTCATGCGAACTGAGTATAAATACACTTGTAAACCAAGAATGAGAAAGGGTTATAAAAATAAAATAATTGGGGGGGGGACAGTAAATGTCTGTAATTTGTGATTTATGTAAAGGGCAACCAAGTCGTCGGCCATCGTTAACATCAACATTGAACATACTTCTTTATTGTATGAATTTAAGGCAGCCTGAGTGGCTTCTGTCACACATTCAACTCAAATTTTAGTGAGTTGAATTGTATTTAACACTACTATAAGTTTTATTCAATATTATATTTTTGGTACAATCGAGAATTCTCAACACAAAGTATTTCAACAAGTTTCCATATCTTAATTCTTGGTCGATCCTGTCGACGAATATTAAGTGATCGGCAGTTACAAGTTAGCAGTTCAGTCAATCGACATCCAAATGATGAAAATTCTTTTCGCTGCATATTGTCAGGAACCATAATATCTCGCGATGCGGGATCGCGGATGTACACTATTGAGGAGTACCATTCTAGGATGAAACGGCCATCCATTACTTCCAGGTTTTCCATGTTGGTCTAGCTTCAATTGACTAATAAATTCATCTACAAAATTACGTATGTTGTTGAAATATCTACATGGTAGGAATAGGATAGCCTAGATAATCAAGCAGGATGCATAGAACCTACAACACTCAACATTTAATGTTAGATATAGTTTAAGTTTACAACTGAAAACAGTCACAACCAGTTATAAAGTGTTAGATTCCTTTAGCCATATGTACACCATTTAAAATGTCTAAGAAAATCATCTTACAAATGTAAATGTCTAAAAGTTCAACTTGCCAACGCCTGTTAACCCTCGTGGAGGATCATGGGTCATCCAAATACATTTCGCTCAATAAAAATTCAATCGATATTTCTGTATGGAAATAATCGGTAACATTTAATTTTCGATGAATTAATTTCATATTTCAATGTTCCATAAGATCTTCAATTTCAAGTGAGTAACATATTCAAATGCCTTGTGGCATTGACAATTAGTAACTTAAGTGATTGTTGAATATGATACAGTTGTGGTTGATTATTTCAACATGTTTGTCAACTTTTAACCATATTCATCATCATCATTGAACACCTCACATCCAACACAATCTTAACCTTAAAAGAAAACATCACAGTGAACAGTCACATTTCATTGTGTTGTTGTTTTTGTTTAGATACATAAACAATCCATTTCATTCTTTTACTTACAAATGTGTGTTTGTTTCTATACCATAATGCCTGCTGAGTACTATGAATGGGTTTTCTTCACCTATATCTATCATAAAAAGGTCATTAGATAACATGTCGCTTTTTAACTTGGTGTCATGAGATTGAAGTCATTTGCTGATATGATGAATTAGTTTGACAGTAAACTTCAAGTTTAAAACTTTAGTTGTTATGACACTAAGTAGTTGATAATTTTCATCCCTCAATTTATATGGGAAACTATAATAGTCACTAAACGGACAACATGTATTGTCAAGTATTATATTTCATTTAAGGATATGTTGAGTGATTATTCAATTCATCACTGTTCACTTCGTTTTTTTAACAGATGAATAATGTAGTTAAGAACCATAATTATATACTTACTTACGTCTGTTACCCCCAATGGAGAAAAGGCCGCCAACTAGCATTCTCCAACACACTCTGTCCTGAGCCTTCCTATCTAGTTCTATACAATTTTTGTTCACCCTTGTCATAACTGTCTCCATTTCAAGGCCTAATATGTTCTTTGATCTTTTTGTTTTCCTTTCTTTATGAGTACTCTATGTGAGTGCTTAACATATGACACATTTAGGTGTATTCTTCAATGTGTGTCCTATATTACTTTCGACATGTCTTCCTGATTTCTTCCTCCTCTGGAATCTGGTTTCTTCCTTAACATAGTAGAGTGTTGCTGATAGTGTCTGGTCAACGGCTGCGAAGTACATTGCGCAGACAACTGTTAATAAACACTTGTATCTTCTGGATAATGGCTTTCATAGTTCTCCAAGTTACCATAACTTCATCTAGTAATAATTTAATGAACTTTTAACTTTATTTTTGATCGAAATACTCCGATTATTCAATCAAGTTTTCATGTGATATAAGATGAAGAGGTGAAAAATTATCAGATGATTGAAATTCGTTTGTGGATGAATATATCTTGTTTACTTATATGAAGAAGTGATTCAGTTGAATCATTCTGAAGAGGTCAATATTTAGGTGGCGAAAGTACCTCGCATTTGATAATAACTAAGACTAGTTTACTTATTAATTTTAGTCAGATATTTGTATTATGCAAAAAATTACCATCACACAATGATGTCAGCCTATGTGACATAGGATAGTCAGTTTATTCCTTTTTTTCGAAGCCTGAAGTATATTCTAATCAAAACGTCAAATGATTTAGTAGTCTAGCTACTTAACTCTCACTCTGATTAGGACAGCATTGATTTTCACTGTTAAAATCATGAGTCAATTGAAGCTAGACCACTATCGAAAACCTGCGAGCACTGGACGCTGTTACGTCTTATTATGGGACTCCTCAGCAGTTCGCATTCACGATCCCGCACTCGCGAGATTCGAACCCAGGACCTACCAGTCTCGAGCCGAAGCCCTTAACCGATAGACCACTTAGCCGGTATCCGACGGTGTTAATTTCTAACTTCAACGAAACCGCGATTTTGAGCGACCGTTCACCAATTGATTTGCCAATACAATGTCTTCATTTTCATAAGGGTGCTGCGATATAATATGATTTACTTCCACTATCATGGATAAGTAAGCATATCACCAATAAATGTGATCAATTTTTATTACTTCTCACTGTAACTAAAAGGTGATTTTTAACATAATATAAATTAAAAGTTGGATTCATTAGTCGATTAAAGCTAGAGCACCTTAGAAAACCTAAGGGCCTTTGGTCTCCCTCGTGAACGCTTAACCTCTAGATCACTTAGCCGGCCGTCATCCAACGGTATCAATGTCTAACTTCGACCAATCCACGAAATCGCTCCACCATCCATCATTGTTAAGCCTTCGCGCGTCACACTAAGGCTCCTATTTACGAGTCTTGAGTGAGGGATAGTGTATGTGTTCTACCTAGGAATCACGTTAGGATTCCATACAGTCAGAGTAAATCAGAAAGAAAACCTATCTAACTACACCTTACTCTATATTACAAGTAGCTAACTATATTACAACAGCATTATTTCATCCATGAATATGTGGCTCTAGTGAGAAGCAGTGACCAGTGGAGTTCAAAACCACGTCTGTTGTGAGATAGGAACTCACTGAAGACAATTGGTGAATGGTTGCTCAATTTTGTGGATCAGTTGAAGTTAGAAATTAACACCGTTGGATGCGAGCTCAGTGGTCTATCGGTTAAGGGCTTCGGCTCGAGACTAGTAGGTCCTGGGTTTGAATCTCGCCAGAGCGGGTTCGTGGATGCGCACCGCTGAGGAGTCCCATAATAGGACGAGGTGGCTATCCAGTGTTTCCAGGTTTTCCACGGTGGTCTAGCTTCAATTGACTCAAGCTTTCAACTATGATAAATACTAAATCTCCACAAAACCCTTTCTATAATGAATATATATATATATTGACTCCTATTTAACAAACAATGAATGGAGTGTGTTTTTTTCTTTCAAATTTGAAATACCTTTGTTTCTTTTAATTATTCTCTTAGTAACATTGTTACTATCATTTATACAATGAATAGAATGCAGAAAAAACAATGTTGTTACATAATTTATGCAAAACTAACATACCTCACCCCTTTTCTTTTTTTCTATAAGAATAGAGAATGTAGGCAATCTATAGTGATTATGTAATTAATACTATAATTCATTCTTTATAACCTTATTAATGATAGTGAGAATGAAACATTTACTGTCTTTAACTATTAACAGTTTATGATTAGCAGAGATGGATATATCGAGGCAATATGCACAGTATGCACATATGCCAATTAGAGACTGACCAGTTGCAGTCCTAACAAAATAGATGGGAAGATTCAAACAAACAATACCAAGTGAATTTATTAACAGTTTAGTCTAGTCATTATATTAAAGTTATTGTTATTCATGGCAGTTCGTTGTGTTCTACATTACAGCTGCGAAATGTGACCATATTCGTAAGTTACTATTACTGGATCACAGATATCTTAGGAAGATTGCCAACGTCTATTGGGATCATCGAGTAAGTAGTAGTGAGGTTAATTATTATTTATTTATTTAAACACATAAATATTGGTACAAAGAGACACTAGATAAATATGCGCCACACAAATCTCATTTGATTTGTGTGAGGGCTGGAATACTGCTCAGGTGCCCAAACTGAAGCAGGTGGTTCTCTTAGGTGACCACATCCGGAGCCTTTGACCTAAAGGTCTGATACGAAAGGCAGTAGAGCATCGTGAGGAGATGCAGCCCCATGGTAGCCGGTGATCAACGATTGATTCATACGCCATTTGTTCCCTCACGATACTGGAGCCCATGTGCACAATTGGTTTGGAATCAGGGTTTTCCAAATCCCCTAGGTGGACTTGCCATGTCTACCAACCCGGTTAAAGCGCCGTACATTCGCTTTCCCTCTTCTCAATTTTGTAAACAACACCCGTGGCACGAGAGGGCAGTGAGTAGGACTTCCGTGGCAGAGGTTATATACGCGTGGTCATATGAGAGCATTTGGAGAGGTAGAGCGGATTACTCCCACTCTCTGCCGTACCAGGGCATTTGGGGGCTGTAGTGAGGTTAGACGTATGGTATTCGGGAATGATGGCAAATCAGTTGATGAGGTTGTGAATCTTCGTCAACTGAGATGGTTAGGCAACGTGTTACATATGCCTGAACTATAACACGCAAAGCGGAGTAGTATTGGTGATGATTGGATGAAAGTTAGGGTTTGGCAAACCAAAACATGGTATCAATGCTTGAAGTCACTATCTTCTAGTCTGAGCCATGTTGGCTGATGAAGACTACTTGGTTGGGGTCCGTGTAACTATCGTAACCAATGGTTGGAGACTCTAGGTGACATGGCTCAGAATCAATCACAATTAGGCAGGTGTATACACTTCCTGTCTTCCCTTAAACCTTAAGATTAAAATTGCTTCATATCTTTCGTTCTTCTTATACTATATCCTTATACACAATCTTTCTTCTATATATTACCACCATACAATTAACTACGTCTATGAATTCTGTGTTCTTGTTGTGCTGATGAGGTATGGCAACTTGGACCGATGTATATCTGTACCTGGTCCTGCGTGGTAGCTAACTGATCAACAAAGTAAATCAACTGGACTGGGAAGAAATGATGACGTATGAAAACTAGTTTTGTCACATGATTTCTTGTTTCTCTATAGAACATGGTTAGTTATTGTGGTTGTTGTTTGTTTTATTTTTCTCTCTTAGAAACAAAACAAACTAAAGTTAAATCAATACAAAACAATAATGTTTACTCTGTTCAGAGGGTTTCTTATTGTTTTAATATCTTCATTAAGAGTAATTTGTTTTGAATTAGTAACTAGAATAATGGATACGACCTAAATTAAATCATGCATAAATAGTTATCAAATAATATATAAACATATATATATATATATATATATATATATATATATATATATATATATATATATATATAAGCAAAGATGGATAGTGGATAGAAGTGGAATCTACGACGCACGTTTCGTCCTATTCGGGAATCATCAGCTGGATGTACAAGCATCTCAGAGTTCACGTTCACTTTGGGACTCGAACCCAATACCGTTCTCTTCAAACACCATCCAATTAGCTACTGAGTTCTGATAGCCACCTGCTTGTGCTATGGAGTGAAGTTTAAATTCACCTGGTGTTGTGATAAGATGTTGCTTGAAGGTGGTCAACAGGAAACCCTGGATCTGGGTAACACGGCATCGAATCTCCCAGGGAGCACCAGTTCATTCAAGATTATAGGTACACCTTACTGATGAATGTCACGTAGCACGAAACCTGGGTTCAGGGTTTCTTGTTGATCACTTCCAACCACCGTCTTATCTCAACATAGTGCACGCAGTGTCGAGCCACCTACACTAGTGGCCAAATTACAACTTGATCGATAGCATTCGATCATCACTAAGACAGACTTGACACACATGACATTGATCACCACCCAGTGATCAATCAATTGTGATCACATAGTGTTGTTTACTTGTATCTTCCCATATATATATTAATGACGAGTTAATTTGTTTACCTTTACAAGATTGTTTTTAATGAGATTTAGAAAGTGCTTTCTATTCTAGTTTGAACTCATTAACTAAAAGTACTTAGATTTCATTGATGGGGGATATTAGAATTTAAACGTTAATTAAAACTAATGAGCAATCTAATTCGGTCAAGATATACATGTACTAATAAGGATTTATCATTTGTACCTTGGTAATCAGTCATTAGAGTCTTACTTCAGTATCTTATTTTTCTATATCATGAAAATGATTGAATTAAGATTAAGCTAAGCAACTAAACTGATATTGTCATCATTCATGTCATTCTTTTGCCAGTCGTTCAAAATGAGAAGGAAATGATTTCTATTTAGCTCATGTAGCTAATGAAGTTCTATGTCATTCACCTGCACACATTCAGTTTCGTGATAACTTTGATCATCATTATAGTATAAGAAGTTTATTCTTGGAGTCTTACTTGCTAACATACATTATATATGTTATAACCCGTGGATAATTATGAATGGTACCTTTGAGGACTATTTATGGACCTATTATATGATTGTTAAGTAATTAAATTATCCATATTCGTGTCCTTCTTATTATGAGCTTCATTTTGACCTATAGACTATGATTATACGATTTACCATTCTTGAGTTATACCCAGTCTATTAATTACTATTCCCTTAATTCACAGCCACATTTGGCTAACTCTTTTACAAATGTTATTTTTTATTTTATTGGTACGATGTGGTCAGTTTGTTTAGTATATAAACCCGGTATGTTTTACAATAATGATTCATATTGTACAGGCTGTTATTGGTGTTGTGGACTTAACTGGTTGGGCTAGGCAGATAGCAGGACTGACAAGTACTCAAGACTGCTTATACGGCTTTTGTGTATCATTGCTCTGATCAATTATTCACTCCTCTCTGATAAACAGTCTTATCACTCATATATATATAAACAGGGCATCCAGACAGGCACACTCGATATAACAATATAGATGGATTAATCACAAACAAGGTGTCAACTTTAAGATCATGCTGATTATACTGTAGTAGTATATTGATTATTAATGTCAGTTAAAAAACATGAATAACTATGTACAAAACATTGAACTGTCGATAGAACGCTAATATATGATTACGTAAGTGGAATGATGATGAAGAACTTCAGAGAAATATGAAATAAATTGACATTTTGTAGTGATATGTGTTTGGTTAGAAAAATAAATCGCTAACCAGCATTCTCCAGCACACTCTGTTCTGGGCCTTTCTTTCTAGTTCTATCCAATTTTTGTTCATTCTTCTAATGTCTATCTCCATTTCTCGGCGTAATTTGTTCTTCGGCCTTCCTTATCTCCTTTGGCCTTCAGGTTTCAATGTGAGGACATGCCTTGTGACACAGTTGGGTAGATTCCTCAATGTATGTCCTAACCATTTTGAATGCTTCTTCCTGATTTCTTCCTCTACTAAAATCTGGTTTGTATTCTCCCACAGTAGGTTGTTGCTATTAGTGTCTGGTCAATGGGTCCGAAGTATTCTGCGTAGACAGGTTTCCATTCCATACAGTAGAACTGTCTTGACATTTGTATTGAAAATTCTGATCTTGGTGTTGGTTGACTGACAGTTGTTTTGGGTTCCAGATGTTCTTCAGTTGTAAATATGCTGCTCATTGAGATATTACAAATATTTTATTTCTATTTTTTATATATATAATAGTTTAGTCAGTTCATAGAATCCCCTATTCAAACTATGTCCACATTCACTTAGTATTGTTTGTTTGGAACTTCCCATCGATGTGTTTAAGACTGCAACTGGTCAGTCTCTAATTGGCATATGTGCATACTGTGCGTATTGCCTCGATATACCTTAATTCA
This sequence comes from Schistosoma mansoni, assembly GCF_000237925.1. NCBI lineage: Eukaryota > Metazoa > Platyhelminthes > Trematoda > Strigeidida > Schistosomatidae > Schistosoma > Schistosoma mansoni. Next base: position 31,706,177 of record NC_031496.1, read on the forward strand.
CAGAGTGAACGTCAACTCTGAGATGCAGGTACATCCAGCTGACGAGTCCCAAATAGGACGATTCCATTGCTAGCCACTATCCATCTCTGCTTATATCCACATTATTCATTATTCCTACATCTTGGATTTCATTAGGCCAGTATTCAACTGATCTACATTACTACAGTCAACCATCAATATGATTAAGATCATGAGTCAATTGAAGCTAAATGACCATAGAAAACCTGGAAGCACTAGAGGGCCGTTTCGTCCTATTGTGGGACTCCTTAGCAGTGCACATCCACGGTCCCGCCCCGCCAGATTCAAACCTACCAGTCTCGCGCGCGAGCAATTAACCGATAAACCACTGAGCCGGCATTCAAAGGTGATCTCAAGTAACTCCACAAAACCCCCTTCTGATAATCAATATAACTATTCCTGATAAAAACCAAACATTTAAAATTATTGTATTATACAAATGAAATATACTAACTCTCAATAAATATGAACTAACAACCTAATAGGCTGTTAATTCCCATTGTATTTTACTGACTCTATATATTGACTCCAGTTTGATCATTTTCTGATTGATATTGAGATATACATGTCGACAATCCTCGTATATATAATTATCGACTTAACTCACATTAGTGAATAACGGAATCCAAATATGGCAAATACAAGAATAGATTTATGAATATGTCTATTTTGTACCATTGTTGATAGAGACAAACAATAAAAGAAATCAACCGAAGAAAGTGAAGCGAAATGACGCGAAGTGGAGAGATGGCTTACTTACGCCTGTTACCCCTCGTCGAGGAGCATAGGCCGCTCACCAGTATTCTCCATCCAACTCTGTTCTGGGCCTTCCTTTTCAGTTCTTTCCAGTTGTTATTCGTCCTTTTCATATCTGCTTCCATTTCCAGACGTAGTGTGTTCTTTGGCATTCCTCTTTTCCGCTTCCCTTCCAAATTCCAAGTTAGGGATTGAGTCGTAATGCACATTGGTGATTTCGTCAAAGTATGTCCGATCCACTTCCAACGTCTTTTCCTAATTTCTTCTTCATCTGGAAGCTGGTTTGTCCTTTCCCACAGAAGGCTTTTGCTGATAGTATCCGGCTAATGGATGTTGAGTATTTTGAGTAGACAACTGTTTATAAATACTTGTACCTTCCTGATGATGGTCGTAGTAGTTCTACACGTTTCAGCTCCATACAGTAGGACTGTCTTGACGTTCGTATTAAAGATTCTGACTTTGAAATTGGTTGAGAGTTGTTTTGAGTTCCATGTATTCTTCAATTGTAAAAATGCTGCCCTTGCTTTGCCAATCCTCGCCTTTACATCTGCATCCGATCCTCCTTGTTTATCAACGATGCTCCCCAGGTACATGAATGTTTTCACCTCTTCCAGAGTTTTGCCATCAAGTGTGATTGTGTTGGTGTTCTCCGTGTTGTATTTGAGAATCTTCCTTTTTTTGACGCGGGTTCGTTCTCTGAGCTGGATGGTTTGGTCGTGGAACTTTCATCGTCCTTCTGAACGACATCATCAGCACAAACTTCGGATAGAAGTGAAGTGTTTGAGTTTCTCCACATGTGATTCACAGCTTGTCCTGTGCACCTCGATGTTGATTGGTTCTTATTGACCTTAAATCTGTCATTGTTTATTTCTTTGTTTTGGTTGTATGTTCCATTGGTTTGATTTTTGTTCTTATGTTTCTGTATAATTTTCTTGATTGGTTGATAGATTGGATTAATTTCAATATGTTTGTTTATTGCTGATTGATCTGAGTGCCAAGCTTCTAAAAATTCTCTGGTATTTTTGGAATTGCCTCTGTCCAAAATCTGCACATTTTCCCAGTCGAATGTATGTCCGTAGTTGTCCACGTGTATTGATATGAGTGAAGAAATGTTGTGACGTTTGACTGCTAATTGATGTTCATGTAGGCGAAGATGCAGGGGGCGTCCGCTTTGTCCGATATAGTGTTTATCGCAGTTGGTACAATTTATCTTGCAAATGATGTTTGTTTTGTCTTCTTTTGCTATCTTATCTTTTGGTTTGCATAAGATTGAGTGGAGGGACTTTGTTGGTTTGTGGGCTACACCTATTCCGAAGGTTTTCAGCAGCCTTGTTGTTGTTTCGGATATGCCTTTTATGTGTGGTAGCGTGATCCTTTTGTTGATTTCTATACTTGATTTCGTTTTTGATGATGTATGTGACTGGTAATTTTTGATGAAATTGACTGGATATCCGTTCTTTTGTCCTTGACTAGTCTCTCTTTTTTACTACATCTCCCTGCCAATTTCTTCGTTGTATAATATAGTTGTCTCATATTCCCTTTTCTTGCAGCTTTTTCCGCTGTCGTTGCTAGTTCTCCCATTTATTTCTGCTTGTCGGCTTTAATGCTTTTCTTCACTTCTCTGTTTGATTCTGCGTAGTCTGCTTGTGCTTTGACTTTCTCTGCTCGTATTCGACTGTTGTTAATTGTTAGTTTCTTGTTCTTCCTTGAATTTTGTCCAGGGTTCCCATAAAGATCCATTCCTTGTGATGATGCTTCTTAGGACCAAGAACCTCCTGACACGTTGAAGTTAGTGCTTCTTTTATCCCTTTCCAGTTGTCCTCCAAAGTAGTTTCTTGTTCTTTCAGTAGATCCTGTAAAGCTTAGAACCTGGTGTTGAGAGTTATCTTGAATTCGTGGAGCTTGTCAATATCTCGAAGGAAGGCTGTATTGAACCTTTGTAGTGCTGTTTGTCCAGTTGTCCAGTGTTTCTTTAGCTTCAGTCTCATCTTGGCCACAATCAGGTGGTGATCTGAAGCTATGTCAGCTCCTCTCCGGTTTCTGACATCTTCCATTGATCTTCGGATTTTTTGTTGATACAGATGTGGTCCATCTGGTTCTCTGTGGTGTGGTCCGGTGAGATCCATGTAGCTTTGTGTATGCGTTTGTGTGGGAATATTGTGCCGCCTATAACGAATTTGTTGAAAGCACATAGGTTTGCAAGTCTCTCCTCATTTTCATTTCTCTCTCCTAATCTATATCGTCCAATTATATCTTCAAATCCTGTGTTGTCCACTCCAACTTTAGCATTTAGATCTCCCATCAGGATGGTGAGGTCTTTTCGTGAGCACTTCTCTATAATTGATTGCAGCCTTTCATAGAACTGATCTTTATCATCGTCGTTGTTATCATTGGTGGGTGAATAACATTTTATAATGTTCCTTGTAATCTTTTGCTTTTTTGTTCTGAATGGTGCTTTGATTATCCTGGCTCCATGAGATTCCCATCCTGCAAGTGCATTTCATGCTTCTCTGGACAGCATTAGAGCAACTCCCTGAGTGTGTGGAGCATTTTCCCCTTCGTGACCGGAGTACAGCAGCATCTCTCCTGTACCTAGCCTTTGTTTTCCAGCTTGCGTCCAATGGGTTTTTTTGCTGATTCCGAGTACTGCCAAGTTGTATCTTCTCATTTCCATTGCTATTTGGCTGGTCTTCCCTGTCTCCCACATTGTCCGGACGTTCCATGTACCTATAAAGAGTTTTGCTCTGGTTGTTAGAAAGTGCATCGGTCTCGTGACTTCCGAAGAATTTCGGCTTTCATCATAAGGCGTCATAATTATTCCTTTAACTCCCAGGGAAGAGTTTAAATGGTTTGAAGTATTTTTTCTGGTTAGTGTTTTTTTAGCGAGTTAGCTTTTCTACGGGATGGGAACGCTAACCCCATGCCCAAACCTCCTCCTTTGTGTGGGCTTGTGACCTGCAGTAACTCTAGAAGAGCTACAGGCGGAGTTGATGGCTCGTGTACCTATTCGATTTTTAATTAAGCGTTAATCCATATTTATGGCTGAATAAAAAATAAGTTACAGACATGTGATGAATAGGATAAGATGTGCATATGCATACACTTACATAATAACAGTCAAGATTGATAAGCGAATAATTAACAAAGTCAAAATGTAACTCGAGAAGAATAGATTAATTGGTTTGTCCATAAACTAGAATAAGGGTATATGGGATTAATTTAGCAACTAACACTATAGTATTTGAAAAATCCATCTTTCTTCGTGTCACACACACACATACACTACTCTGTTTGTGTTAATATTAGATTATACAAATGTGTAACCATGTCAATATAACCATTTGGTATTATTATTATTACTTCAGTCATTTTACTTACTTACTTACGCCAGTTACTCCGAATGGAGCATAGGCCATCGACAAGCATTCTCCTACACACTCTGTCCTGGGCCTTCCTTTCTAGTTCTATCCAATTTTTGTTCATTCTTCTCATGTCTATCTGAGTTTCTTGGCGTAATGTGTTCTTTGGTCTTTCTCTTTTTCTTTGGCTTTCAGGATTCCATATGAGGGCTTGCTTTGTGACGCAGTTGGATGACTTCTGTCATCTAAATAACATCAATCAATAATTAGTGAGGGTAGGATTGAAACAAATATCTGTACGATGTAATTATTGACAGGAGACAATTTGTTCAATTTCATTTCTACTTACTTACTTTACTTAACCCCGCCTGTAAAGGAGAAGAGTTGGACACGGTGTTAGCGACCCCATCCCGTAGAAAACCAACTCGCTAAAAAAACGCTAACCAGAAAAAAATTAAGTACTTACTTTACTTACTTACGCCTGTTACCCTCGTGGAGGAGCATAGGCCGCCCTTATCAGATCAGCCAACCCAAAAGTCACGGAAACACCATCAAGGCATATGACAGACTAGCTACCACACTACTAACTAATTATTTACCCATCAACAATGTAATATGTTTGGTTTATCGTATTACTGAGGTCTAGAATCGTTTAAAGATATCATTATCACCATATCAACTAATTGAATTTGGAAACAGTTTTACTCATCTAAGAATCAACTATTAAATAAGTAAACAATCATGTCTAACATAAATACCCTTAAGCTATAATATCAAAAAGCAAAATCATTTAACAATCTAATAATGAATATATTTCAGTAGTATCCATTGAATATCCATTTAAATGTTAAGCAAAATGAAAATAGGTAAGAAAGAAAGAATAAGATTAATGAATTTAAAAAATAATTCAATCAGAATATTATTAGTGAAAGTGAAAATCATATTGTCTCCATTTTCCTTCACGATTCCAAGTTAAGGCTTGCTTCGTGATGTAGTTTGATGATTTCCGTAATATATGTCCTATCCACTTCCAAAATTTTTTCCTGATTTCCTCTTCACATGGAAGTTGGTTTGTTTTCTCCGACAGTAGGCTGCTACATTAACTGTCTTAATCTGCATTTGTTCGTGTGTATGGGATAGAAGGGCAAAGCCATATGTGAGGTCCATATCGTCTAGTTGGTGCCGAGCTGACTGTCGTATTCCATGTTTCCTCTCAGATGTAGAGGTCTTCAGAGTCCGGTCAACCACCAGAAGAAAGAAGAATTTGTGAGAGTAAGCAGCCTTGTCTGTCTACGGTCCTCACTTGAAATGAATCTGTCAGCTGTCCTCCATGCACTACTTTGCATTGTAGTCCGTTGTATGAATTTTGGATGATGTTGACGATTTTCTAAACTACTCACTCATTAGTGTCGCAGACGTTTCCATAAGATTTTCACTCTGTCAGACGTCTTTTCATATTTAAGGTGGTTGCTATATAACGACGAGTTCCATTCATTTGATTGTTCAACGACGATCTGAAGTGTTGTGATTTGGTTTGTGAACGACCGATCCTTAGGGAATCCAGCCTGTTGACCTCGAAGTTGGGCGTTCACTGAGTTTCTCATCCGGTTCAGTAACACTAGTTCGAAAACCTTTGCTGGCACCGTTAGTAGTATAATTCTTCGTTAGTTAGTTCTTACATTCTCTCAGATCTCCTTTCATGATCCTAAGTCCATGAAATCCACATATCATAAGTTCATTTCGTGCTTCTTTGCACAGCATCAGAGTAAATCTATGCGTAATAGGACCATTTTCTTCATCGCTATCAGAGAACAGTGAGATTTCTCCCGAATCCAATCTTTTCTGTCCAGCTCAGATCCAATGGTTTTCATTAATTCCGAGCACAGTAAAGTTGTATCTCTTCAGTCCCGTGGTTATTTGATTAATCATCCCGGTTTCCCATATTTTCAAAACATTTCATGTTGATCCGGTTGTTACAAGGGCCATCGGCCTTGTGACTTTCGAAGAATCTCGGCTTTAACCATGAAGCGTCATAATTCTTCCCAATTATGATCCGTGAACTGGGAGAGCAGAGTCTAAATGATTTAAATTGTTTAATCTGGTTAGCGTTTTTTTTCTGTAAATGTTGTTTTCTACGGTATAGGATTGCTGATCTTATGCTCAACCCTCTTTATTTACCCATACTCGGTACCAACAGTAATTCTAGAAGAGCCTCAGGTGAACTTTTATGTATTCGTGGTTGACACTCGTTCATAGTTTAAAAGATAATACATTGGCATTCCAAGTTATAATTATTATGTATACAACAATACTAGTATACAACTCCAAACCAAGGAAACATCTTAAATAGGATGAAAGCAATTTACTGAATTTCATTTAAAATCATTATCCAAGATTAAAAAAAACTATTAAACTCAAATGTGTATAGATTATACAGCGAAATACTAACTCAGAGATTACGCAGATCAATCCAAAAATCTTTCAACGCCCTGGAACTACGTACGTTCAGTGTTTTCTACGCGCCTAATGGTGACACCGAGTCTAAAATATGAATTACCTAGAATGACAACCTCATTTTGTATTTATCAGTTCGACTGCTCCTCTGGAGCAAGTTTTATCGATCAAAGCTCTAGGAATTCATATTTTCGTGCTCACCTCCCAGCTTGGCTAAGTAAAGGTTTGGTGAAGAAAGTAAACAGCTCGATATTGGCCCATTTAATATAAACTGGTCAAGTAGTGAACAGAACACCAGTTAGGGACAATCGAATGTATTTAAGCACAAATTAAAGACTATCTCACTAAATTCTGATAATCATACAACAGTAAACAGTTAATTTGCAAATTAACAATCAATCGTGTCAATCTTCACTGTTCCTTCTGTAAATATCAATCCATCTTCTCTAATTCCATTGTTCATTTCAGTTCTTTCCTTATCGATCTTGTGCCAAAATACATTCTATATCTGACTATCACCATATACTACTTATATGAATATAAGTAGACCACACTACAGTCATAGTGCCAAAATAAACCAATCCTTTTCAATTATACAGAATTTGGTTTTTTTTTGTTCTTTTATTTCTGCCAATTGTCTATGAATGATATTCATAGACAGTTTTTTTTATCTCACTGAATTCATGCCAAACCACTTGCTCCTTTATCTTATTCCATTTTTTTTTTGGATTCATCTGCTATTCCCAAAATGACTTTTTTTTCCATATTTAATCAATAAGCATGAATAATTATTCCTTATTTATGGCATAGTTAAACTATTCTCAATTATAATAATATCGTCTAGGTAATAATTTGATATTATTTCGAACAAAATATCAGTCCTTGAAATATTGTGTAGTGAACAGATAACGGAATGTATGCAGATTTCAAATGTTAGGATACGACCAAGAGTAAGGTGAGTCAGCTCTCATATGGCTAAATGCATACAATTACTGACAAGGAGGTTCTATTAACTGAATTGTCGCGGTGGAAATATCGTTTACGACATTGAGAAGATGAAAAGCTCTTACTCTCAAAATGCTCTCAAATGGCTAAGTACATAAAACCATAGACAGTGAAGTCCTACTCAAAACTTTCACGTAGCATTACTGTTGTTTACGAAATTGAGAGGAAGAAAAACGAATATCCAGTGATAAGACGTACTTCTTTTGTACGCATAGTTCTAGTTTGAGCTCATGGATGGTAAGAGCTTCGGCTATTTTTAAAAGTTTGATACGAAGAAATCTGGGTAGATTTGAATGTCCAGTGCTCCAGCCGTATTATTGAATATGATGGGTCCACCTAGGGAAGTTGATAAACCCTGATTCCAAACCAATGGTGAGCATAGCCTCCACGATCTTAAGGAAACAAATGGCGTATTACGTATTGGTGATTACCGGATATCATGAGACTACATCTGACCATGCTCCACAACCTTGTTGATATGACCTCTAGGTCAAAGGCTCGTGGTGTGACCCTCTAAGAAATCCACCTACTTCAGTTTGGGCATCCAAACAGCATTACAGCTCTCATATGTGGCACATATCTACTTGGTGACTTCTTGTACTAATATTTATGTGTTTAAATAAATAAATACAGATGTATGCAATTTCATTTGGTTCCCTTTTTCATTGAACAACTTATCTTAATATCGATCATTACTTAGATGAAACACATATAGTGTAGTGAACTAGAACATGACTGGGGACAATTGAATGTATTCAGGCACAAAATGACAGAATATCTCACTAAAATATGCCATCTATACATCAAACTATTAATTTGTAAATTATCAATCAATGGTCTCAATCTTGACTATTCCTTTTGCAAATATCGGTCTATCTTCTCTGATTTCATTGTTTATGCATTTTCATATCAATTATCTTTCGTTATGGTTCTCTCCTTATCGATCTTCTACTGAAATACATTTAATATTCGAACATGGTTATATACTACTTGTATGGATATAAGTAGCCTACATCACAATAGGTCAATTGAAAATAAGCTTTCTACACTGATATTACAATGATTTTAATCAATATTATCTGTCTGGTAAAATTTTTCACTTTATTCTTATTAAAATTACATAATCTAGGACTTGGTTTTGTTTTAACAATTAAAACTGATAATGCTATTATCAGTAGTATAAGCAAACGATAGAAAAGTTTTAAGCAATCGTTAATGATAAGCAAAGATGGATAGTGACTAGCAGTGGAATCCAGGACGCGCGTTTCTTCCTATTCGGGACTCGTCAGCTGGATGTACCTGTACTCGAACCCAGTACATTTCGCTTCAAACGCCATCGCGTTATCCACTCAGCTACTGAGTCCTGATAGCCACTTGCTTGTGCGATGGGGTGAAGTTTGAATTCACTTAGTATTGTATGTTTGAATCTTCCTATTGAAGGGGTAGGACTGCAACTGGTCAGCCTCTAATTAGCATATGTGCATACAGTGT
>NC_031496.1:31715459-31740793 GCF_000237925.1 Schistosoma mansoni
CCGTTTCATCCTATTATGGGACTCCTCAGCAGTGCGCATCCACAACCACGCCTCGCAAGATTCGAACTCAGGACGCACCAGTCTCGCTCCAGAGCACTTAACCGATAGACCACTGAGTCGGCATCCCATGGCATCCCATGCGCACTGCTGAGGAGTCCCACAATAGGACAAAGCGGCCGTCCAGTGCTTCCAGGATTTTCTATGGTGGTCTAGCTTCATTTGACTCATCATCCCAACTACTGAAATAATTAATACTACTACTACTAATAAATTGAACATTTAATAGAATAAATTCACTTGTTTGAATCTTCCCATTGATGTTTAGGACTGCAACTGGTCAGTCTCTTATTGACATATGTGCATACTATGCGTATTGCTTCGATATTGCCTTAATTCAAAAGCATTATAAGCAGAGATGAATAGTGGCTAGCAGTGGAATACAGGACGCGCGTTTCTTTGTATTTAGGACTCATCAGCTGGATGTACCTGCATCTCATAGTCGATGTGAACATCATACTTTCGAACACACAATACTAAGTGAATTCAAGCTTCACCCCATCGCATAAGCAAGTGGTTATCAGGACTCAGTAGCTGACTTGATAATGCGGTGGCGTTTGGATAGAAAGGTACTAGGTTCGAGTCCCAGAGTGAACATCAACTCTGAGATGCAGGTACATCCAGCTGACGAGTGCCAAATAGGATGAAACACCCATCCTGGATTCCACTGATAGCTATTATCCATCTTTTCTTATAATGCTTGTGAATTAAGGCTATATTGAGGTAATACGCACAGTATGCACATATGCCAATAAGAGACTGACCACTTGCAGTCCTAAGCATCAATGGGAAGATTCAAACAAACAATACTAAGTGAATTTAATCGTTAATTAATTAGATGAGTGTTATTTTGGTTACGCATCAATAAGAAATACAATTACGTTGTATTTGTAGCTAATTAAATATTCAGTGTAAACTTTCATTAACATATAAGAGAAGTTACAGTATATTAACAGAATGTCTCAATAGTATTCAATGTAAGGTGATAAGTATTGAATGATAATTTTAATAGAAACATAATGTGGTGTGTACTACTGATGTCCATAGATATAAGTAGTATGTGTCGTTAATTGAAATGCCTGAAGACAGAAGGTTAAGAAGATCTAAGAAAAAAAGAGCGAGAACAAATATTCATTGGTGTGAAAAAGAAAGAACAATAAAGTCTGAGACGATTAACTGATATTTGCAAAAGAAACATTCACATTTGAGATAATTGATTACCATTTTGCAAATGAATTATTTACTGTATGATTCTCAGGTTTGATTACTCTCACTCTTTCTCTTTCTCCTGGTGATCGACTGTATAGTGAAGACGTCAACATCTAGAGGGAAGCACGGGATACAGTAGACAGCTATGATGCAGCTGGACGATTTAGACTTCGCAGGTGCTCGGGCTCTTATATCACACACGCAACAACAAATGCAAAAGAAGACAACCAGTGTAGCAGCAACCTCAGCAGCAGTACGTCTCAATATAAAAAAGAGAAAATCAAGACTCTCCGATACAATACAACATGCACCAATCCAATTACATTTGACGGAGAAGATTTAGAGAATGTGGAAACCTCTACATATCTGGGCAGTATCATTGACGAACACTGTGGATCTGATGCAGATGTGAAGGCGAGGATCGGTAAAGCAAGAGCATCATATTTACAACTGAAGAACATCCGGAACTCAAAACAATTGTCATTCAACATCAACATCAGAATTTTCAATAAAAATGTCGAGACAATTCTACTGTATGGGATGGAAACCTGGAGAACTACGAAAGCCATCATCCAAAAGATACTGGTGTTTATCAAGAGTTGTCTACGCAAGATACTTCGGATCCGATGACCAGACACTATCAGCAACAAGTTACTGTGAGAGACAACAAACCAGATTCCTGCAGAGGAAGAAATCAGGAAGAGGCGATGGAGGTGAATAGTGTACACTTTGAGGAAATCACCCAATCGCGTCACAAGACAAGCCCTCACATAGAGTCCTGAAGGTCGAAGAAGAAGAGGAATATCAAAGAACACATTACTTCGAGAAATAAAGATAGACATGAGAAGAATGAACAAAAGTTGGATAGAACTAGAATGGAATGGTGAGGACAGAGTAGGTTGGAGAATAGTGGTAGTTAGCCTATGCTTCATTGGGAGCAACAGGCGTAAGTAAGTAAGTGAGTAAGTCTCAGGTTTGATGTTCTGTAATTTTGTGTTCGAATTCATTCGATAGTCCCCACTTATGTTCTTGTTCACTACCATAGTAACAGTTCACAAATTATAGTTTGACAACAATACAAGTTATAAGAAAGATATGTAACAGAATATTGATTCAAAAATGTGTAATACACAAATTAAACACTCAATTGTATGATAAAGAAAATTTGTAGCTCAGGTGGATGATTTTGATGGAGTTTTGTTTTCTGAGCTGAATAGTTTGGTCTACCCGAGGCTTTTGCTGATGATGTCGTTCAGAAGGACGATGAAAGCTCTACAACCAAACCATATAGTTCAGAGAATAAAACTCCATCGAATTCAAATGTATTTCTAATTGTTATAAACATTGTGTAGCCCATTTTACTTAATTAAAAATTTACCAAAATACATAATCATACTTGATCTTCTATTGTATTGAAGTTAAGATCTTCATTAGAAATACTTTTATTTAAACAAGTTTACTAGAATAATAATTCAACTTCTACTATGATCCCTATTGAGAATATTAATTACTAGTACTAAACTTGTTAATTTAAAGGTAGTAAGTTTGTTTTAATATTTGACTTTTCTTAATAATATCCTTATCTATCTGTATTGATGGTCATCAATACTGAGAAGCCTTGATTATTAGAGGTACATGTAATGACTGGTGCTATGTCAAGCCCACATAGGCTATACTAGGTTCTGGATAGACCAATTCGTTTATTCTTCACAAGCTATATTTTGATCATGTCACTTATTCGTTTATTAATTTTGAATGTTTTCTATATCATAGTGTTTACGTGTATTGTTTACTCTATTCATCACATTAGTGTAACTTATTTTTGTCGGAATATAAAGAACGATGAACGCTTGATTTAATTGATGTGGCTTACTTAAGTTCGTCATTGCGGGTTATTTTGTTTCATTTGGCTTCCTCCTCTTCACTTTCTCAGCTTCGTTTCTCTGATCATCTGTCTGCATCTACGATTGTATGAAGTATACGAATTTGAAATCCATTCTCGTATTGGACTTATTTGATTTCGTTATTTACTAACACAATTTAAGTTGTCAATTAAATACGAGGATAGCAAGGATGTATACTTCAATAACAATCATTTATATGATCATCACACAATCAAAATGTAGTCAGATACGCTTACTTACTTACTTACGCCTGTTACCTGTAGCGTAGGAGCATAGGCCGCACACCATTACTCCCCATCCAACTCTCCCCTGGGCAATCTTTCTCAGTTCTTTCCAGCTAACATTCATCCTTTTCATATTTGCTTCTATTTCCCGGCGTGATGCATTCTTTGGCCTTCCTCTTTTCCGTTTCGCTTCACGATTTCAAGTTAGGGATTGCCTCGTGATGCCGTTTGGTGATTTCCTTAATGTATGTCCGATCCATTTCCAAAGCCTTTTCCTAATTTTCTCTTCAGCTCGAAGCTGGTTTGTTCTCTCATATAAAACGTTGTTCGTGATAGTATCCGGCCAGTGAATGTTGAGTATTTTGCGTAGACAACTGTTTACCTTCTCGACGATGGATTTAGTAGTATTTCTGCAAGTTTCCGCCCGATACAGTAGAACTGACTTTATATTTGTATTCAAAATTCTTACTCTGATGTCAGTTGACAATTGTTTTGAGTTCCAGGTATTCTTCTATTGTATATATTCTGCTCTTACTTTAATGATCCGCGCCTTCACATTTGCATCAGACCCACTGTGCTCATCAATGATGTTGCCCAGATATATGTAAAGATTTTTACATTCTCAAAAGTTTCACTATCAAGTTTGAGTCGATTAGTTCATGTTTCGTTCGAAAACGAATCTATATTAACCTAGTTTATTATAGATAACAGTAATCTACTCTAGTGAACAAGAAGAGGAATGGGGACAATCGAATGTATTTAAGCACTAATTACAGACTATCTCACTAAATTCTGATAATCATACAACAAACAGTTAATTTTCAAAATAACAATCAATTAAATTCATTCAGTATTGTTTGTTTGAATCTTCCCATCGATTTGTTAGGACTGCAACTGGTCAGTCTCCAATTGGCATATGTGCATACTGTGCGTATTGCCTCAATATAGCCTTAATTCACAAGCATGGTAAGCAGAGATGGATAATGGCTAGCATCAACTCTGAGATGCAGGTACATCCAGCTGCCGAGACCCAAATAGGACGAAACGCGCGTCCTGGATTCCACTGCTAGACACTATCCATCTCCGCTTAACAATCAATTGTTTCAATCTTAACTGTTCCTTCTGTAAATATCAGTTCATAGTCTTCGATTACCATTGTTCATGCATTTTCATACCGATTGTTTTTCATTCGTGTTCTTTCCTTATCGATCTTCTACCAAAATACATTCCATGTCTGACCATCTAACCATATACTACTTATATGGATATAAGTAGACCACACCACACTACCATTATTATCTTTAGCAGTTATAACATATATATATTATACAATATTAATATTAAATATACTGGAATCATTATTACATAGAATTATATTCATTATGAATTAATGAATAATCCTCTTTTGAATTGACCGCCCTTTCTTTCTTTTGTTTTAATCATCTTTATTGAAATCAATTTTCACTATCATATTTAAATTGAATAAAATGAAATTGAATTAGCCGCTTTTTTTTTCTTTTCTGAATGAAATAAAACAAAAAACAAATGAATATTGAATTGTTACAATCTATATTGAATGAATGTCAAATTTTGTTAATAACAGTAACCTTATTGTTTAATGGTTAAATGAAAGTCTTAAATTTAGTTTATATTCATAAGTTACATTTTATTTAAGGGGGTTTGTGGAGATTTCAGTATATTTCAAAGTTGAAATCATGAGTCAATTGAAGCTAGACCACCATCGAAAACCTGGAAACACTGGACGGCCGTTTCGTCCTATTATGGGACTCCTCAGCAGTGCGCATCCACGAACACACTCTCGCAGGATTCGAACCCAGGACCTACCAGTTTCGAGCCGAAGCCCTTAACCGATAGACCACTGAGCTGGCATCCAACGGTGTTAATGTCTAACTTCAACTGATCCACGAATTTGAGCAACCATTCACCAATTGTCTTCAGTGAGTTGATTTTTATTATTAATAATGACGTCATTTTTTTTTAATCTACTTTTATTCTGTATTCAAATATAGTGAACAAAATAAAACAAAAAATTATGTGATATAGTTGAGATCATGAGATCACTAGTAACTAGGTCTATGAGATATTTCCTGGAGTTCTAATGAAAAGCAGTAACCAATGGAGTTCAATCAAGTTTGTTGGGAGATAGTAATTTATTAAAGACAATGGTGAATGTGTCGTTCAAATTTCGTGGATTAGTTGAAGTTAGACATTAACACTGTTAAATAATGGATGGCTGAGTGGTCTAGTGGTTAAGTGCTCGCGTGCGAGATTGAAAGGTTGTAGGTTGGAATCTCGCGAGATTGGATTGTGGATAACACTGCTGAGGAGTCCCATAATAAAACGAATTGGCCGTTCAGTGTTTCTAGATTTTCCATTGTGATCTAGCTTCATTTGACTCATGATCTCAACTAGGTAAAATTACTAAAATCTCCACAAAACCCCCTTCTGATAAGAAACTATGTGTTTTTATTTCTGTTCCTTCATTGTAAAAAAAAATTCAATCAATATAATGTAACAATACGTCTCAAAAGTTTCTGTTTGGAATTATTGACAATTAAAGAGTATCAAAACTTAAATATTCTATTTGAAGTTTGTTTCAGAACAGAGTTGGATGGAGAATGCTGGTGAGCGGCCTATGCTCCTAGACGAGGGGTAACACGAATAAGTAAGTAAGTAAAAATTGGAAGTTTGTGCTGATGGTGTCGTTTAGAAGAATGATGAAAGCTCCATAATCTAACCATGCAACATAGAGAAAATAAAGCTCTATCAAAAGTTTATTAGTATTCATTCAAAGACTACAGTTCATTGTCTACTAATTACAGGGATAATAAGATTAATTTTAATGATTGATATAGAACTTAAACGATTATTTCTCATAGCTTTAAATTTGTGATAATTTACTGATTGTTTCTTTTTTGTGGTACTTTTCATTTTTAAAGACTCCTTATGAAACAGCTTCTTAATACAGACACAGAAATATAATCTTAACATGTTTGATAGAAAGGCCCTTGAATGCATTGTTAAGAAGTGAAGAGAGTCTGCGAATGTCCGGCACTTGGAAAACCCTGATTCCAAACAAATGGTGTACATGGGCTCCAGGATTGTAAGGAATGGAATGGTCTGCAAACCTATTATTAGTGACCTGCTACCATAGGACTCCATCTCCTTACGTTGCTTCACTTATTTGTGGGTCAGATCTTTAGGTTGTACACTCTGAGTGTGACCCTTCAAGAAAACCACCTACTACGGTTTGGGTACCAGGGCAGTATCATAGCCCTCACACATATCAAGTGACTTATATGGAGCATGTCAAGATCACAGACGATCCTTTAAATACTTTTATTTTTTGTATTGCCAACTTTTCATAATTAAGGTTTACTATGAAAGCACGATGATTGCAAATACAGAAATGGTTATACTGCTGTAGTGAACAAAACACTGGTTGTGGACAATCGAATGTATTTAAGCAAATATTACAGACTATCTCAGTAAATTCTGATAACTAAACAATGAACAGTTAATTTGCAAATTAACAATCAATTGTTTCAATCTTTACTGTTTCTTCTCCAATACCATTGCTCATGCATTTTCCAAACGATTGTGATTCATTTCAGTTGTTTGCTCATCGGTCTTCTGCCAAAATACATTCTATGTCTGACCCACACCATATACTACTTATATGGATATAAGTAGACCACACCACACTACTTTAATACAATTAATAATAGGAGCTACCATACAACATTTGGTTGCTAACACATCAAGAAGATGAAAGATAATGGAAACTTGATATTCAAAATAGAATAAGCAGCTTGACAGATACGTATAAATTTATTCATTACATAACCGCTTGTTTCTAGTCCCTTGAAGTTTATTACTATCATTGTTGCAGAATTTTCTTTCATATTAAATATATAGACGAGACTATAAATTATGAACCAACCAATCGCGTATAAGTTAACAGATCTTGGATTTGAGCGCGAAATTCAATCATCCTATCGGCAGTTCAACCAGGTCGGTTGTGACATAGTAACTCACTGAAGACAATAGTGAATATATCGCTTAATTTCGTGGACTGGTCGAAGTTAGACATCAACACTATTGGATAACGACTCAGTGGTCTAGTGGTTAAGCGCTCACGCGCGAGATTGATAAGTTCTGGTTTTCAATCTCTTTAAGCGGGATCATGGATGATTTAATAAAAAAAAATATTGTAAATTTCAAGTTCATACTTCACCCCATTGCACAAGCAATTTGGCAATCAAAACTCAGTAGCTAAGTAGATAATGTGATGATGTCTGAAGAGAACAGTGTTAGGGTTCAAGTCCTGGAATGAACATCAACTCTGAGTTGCAGGCACATCTAGTTGACGAGTCTCGAATAGGACAAACAGCGCATACAGAATTCCACTACTAACCATTATCCATCTTTCCTTATAAATAAAACTCCATTTATTACTTTGCATATCATTCAATATTTATGTTGAGTAAAGAAGAAGAAAAACAACAACCTCACACACACACTGTTACTTTTTATAATAAAACACCAAATGAAAACTTCCATATTTGTAAATTTACGCTACATTAATTTTAATTCATTTTGCTTGAATAAATTTTCATTTCAACAACAAAAATATTGTAATCCATTTTAAGTAGTATATGTAGTGAACTATGATACAGAAATCCGTACGAACAGTCTAGAGTCCTTATTGGTTCTTCTTCCTGCCTAGCCCTGCCTGTTGTTCGCAATTGATTGATCACTGGTTGGTGATTAATGTCATGCGTGTAGAGTCCGTCTTAGTGTTGAATGAATGCTATCGATCAAGTTGCGATGTGGCCACTAGTCTAGGTGACTTTACATTGCGTGCACTATGTTAAGATGAGATGGTGGTTGGAGATGGTCAACATGAAACTCTGGACCCGGGTTCCTTGTTGACCACCTTCAACCACCATCTTACCTGCCCGTTGAATCCAAAAACATCAATCTCAGCCTGTGCGATATGAACTCTGTATTACAAGCACAAGAAACCAAACATAATAAATCACACCATAAAAGAGAAAATAAGATTTGTACACGATCTAGCCAAAAGTAGCTATGAATGTGAGAGACTGTAATTAACAGAATGGGTAAAGCTCAAGAAGGGTGAATCGTATAATAGTCTATGGGTCAAATATAAAGGTTAGGATAAGAGGAACATGAATATCGATATTTCAGTTATTTAGCAATTATACAATAAAAATATATGTATAGTATTAATATATAAATGGATCCCAACAGTTAGCATTCATTATTCTCGTCAGTATATATCATATATACAGAAATTTTAATTGAAAATGGGTTTGAATCTCGCAAGGTAGGATCGTTGACACGCACTGTTAAGGAGTCCTACAATGGGACAAAAAGGGCTGTCCAGTGCTTTCAGATTTTCAATGTTGGTCTAGCTTCAATTGACTTATGAACTCAACTATTGAAACACATTATTTGTTATGTCATGACATATACTATCAATCTCGTTCTAGTCATAATTTACAATCATTGTTCACTTAGTAGTCCTTAATGTTCTATTCATTTAGTTTTTAGTAATGATCATAGTATAGACTTTAATTATCCTAATTGATCTAAGAGACTTGATATTAATTACATCAGGTTTTGATATTTTCATAGTTGAAATCATGAGTCAATTGAAGCTAGACTACCATGGAAAATCCAGATGCACTAGATGGCCGTTTCGTCCTATTATGGGACTCTTCAGAAGTGCGCATCCACGACAACCAATCGATAAGAAAGTAAGCATTTAAACATTTAATAAAGGTGACAAACGTCATCAAGATATATCTATAATCCTGATTGAATTTACTACTCCATTCATATTGAAGAAGGTATTGGTTTTAGATTTGCCCTAATATGAATAACTATAATTTAAAATTTACTTTACCAGTTTATAATTTACAAATACAATGTATTCTATTCATCTTAGACTACTGATGTGTCTGATGTAAGCAAATGATGTTATTTCTGATTCTTTAACATTGGTTCCTATGACAACGATAGCTTACATTGTCTTTATTCCCCCCTCTAATTAGGTCCAATGAAGTAGTACTATTAGTAATTGAATAATGTTCACTTAAATCATACTTTATTCGCATTTCATTAATTTTAATTGTTATTATTGTTAATAATACAATGATGTTTACGTATAAATTGTCGGTAATCTATTCAAATTGATTATGACGCAATTACATAATACCTTTGATATAGTAACAATGATAAGACTTAAATTTTATTTCCTCTATGAGATTGTTACTACTATATATAAAAGAAGTTGGTTACAAC
Organism: Schistosoma mansoni; assembly: GCF_000237925.1. Classification (NCBI taxonomy): domain Eukaryota; kingdom Metazoa; phylum Platyhelminthes; class Trematoda; order Strigeidida; family Schistosomatidae; genus Schistosoma; species Schistosoma mansoni. Next base: position 31,725,208 of record NC_031496.1, read on the forward strand.
AGACATGATAGAAGGATTGTCTATCGTTTTTTTTCGGTTAAACTTCACTCATTCCATTTACATTTTCAATACTCTATAGACAATATGTGATGTACAGTAAAATGATTTAACTATTTTTGCATTGCCATCTATATGGAAATATCCCATTGAATGGATCATTGACTTTTTCAACTTATAACATTGATGAACTTGATTGTAAGGGTTTGAAATCGCTTACAATGTTGCTGCACAGTCTGTTCAGTTACACGATTATTCTCACTTTTGCTATTATCTTACAACTGAACGACCCGTTGTCATTTGTTCTTCTTCAAATCTTACTCTTTCAATACTTATCTAATTGACGCCATCAGTATCCTCTATTGTAGGTCAATAACTTGAAAGATTTGTTAATAAATGAAAGGTTGGCTTGATCATTACTGTAGCGTTTGGTGAAATGCATTCCAATCCCGTGGTGAATAACAGTTTCACCAGTTTCAAGACACACTTTTTAGACGGTTACCAACTAGGAAACAGTATCAGTTCAGAACTGTCGATCATCACTAATCACCTAATATTAGATAAGATGATCCCACCTGACAGTGAGACTATATTTTAATGAAAAATTTGTATAACATAACACTTGACTTATAAGAATTGATACAATATAGTGTTGCAACTGTTGAGTTTATAATAAGAAAATATTTAAACTGACTTCCTAAAACTTCATCTCTTTGTGATATGAGCCGTACGAAATGTAGCACAAAACGCGCGTCAAACTGTATTCCACTGCTAGCCATTATCCATTTTTGCTTAAATAATGATTTATTCTCGGATGAATAATTTTCATTTACATAGAATATTGTAAAAACTGTATGATACAACAAAGAAACTTGCTGGAAATTACCGTAAGCTAGAAAGACCAGCGAAAAACAAGGAAGACAAAGTAATCAACGATATTGAAGAACAACGAAACAGGTGAGTAGAACACTTCAAGGAACTCTTGAATCGACCAGCTTCACTGAACCCACACAACATCGAAGTAGCACCCACAGACCTCCCAATCGATGTTGGCCCACCAACAATTGAAGATATCAGCATGGCAACCAAATAAATCAAGAGCGGCAAGGCAGCGGGACCAGACAACACTCCAGCAGAGGCACTGGAAGCAGATGTAGCCACAACTGCAAAGATACTCCACATCCTCTTCGGTAAGATTTGGGACGAATAACAAGTACCAATAGACTGGAAAAAAGGACTTCTGATCAAGATACCAAAGAAAGGCGATCTCAGCAAGTGCGACAACTACAGGGGCATCACTCTCCTCTCAATACCAGGGAAAGTCTTCAACAGAGTATTGTTAAACAGGATGAAGGATTCCGTGGACACCCAACTTCGAGATCAACAAGCTGGATTTCGTAAGGATAGATCGTGCACAGATCAAATCACAACTTTACGTATCATTGTGGAACAATCAATCGAACGGAATTCATCACTCTACATCAACTTCATCGACTATGAGAAGGCATTTGATAGCGTGGACAGGACGGCACTATGGAGGCTTCTTCGACACTACGGCGTGCCTGAGAATATAGTCAATATCATACGGAACTCTTATGATGGACTAAACTGCCAAATCGTCCATGGGGAACAACTCACCGACTCGTTCGAAGTAAAGACCGGTGTTAGGCTAAGTTGCTGAATCTCACCCTTTCTCTTTCTCCTGGTCATCGACTGGATTATGAAGACGTCAACATCTGGAGGAAAGCACGAGATACAGTGGACAGGCAGGATGCAGCCTGACGATTTAGACTTCGCGGATGATCTGGCTCTTCTATCACAAACGCAACAACAAATGCAGGAGAAAACGACCAGTGTAGCAGCAGCCTCAGCAGCAGTAGGTCTCAATATAAACAAATGGAAAAGCAAGACTCTCCCATACAATACAACATGCACCAATCCAATTACACTTGACGGAGAAGCTTTGGAGGATGTGGAAATCTTTACATATCTGGGCAGCATCATTGATGAACACTGTGGATCAGATGCAGATGTGAGGGCGCGGATCGGCAAAGCAAGAGCAGCGTACTTACAACTGAAAAACATCCGGAACTCAAAACAATTGTCAACCAACATCAAGGTTAGAATTTTCAATACAAATGTCAACACAGTTCTACTGTATGGGGTGAAAACCTGGAGAACTACGAAAGCCATCATCCAAAAGATACAGGTGTTTATCAAGAGTTGTCTACGCAAAGTACTTCGGATCCGATGACCAGACACTATCAGCAACAAGTTACTGTGAGAGACAACTAACCAGATTCCTGCAGAGGAAGAAATCAGGAAGAGGTGCTGGAGGTGAATTGTGCACACTTTGAGGAAATCACTCAATCGCGTCACAAGACAAACCCTCACATGGAGTCCTGAAGGTCAAGGAAGAAGAGGAATATCAAAGAACACATTACTTCGAGAAATAGAGACAGACATGAGAAGAATGAACAAAAATTGGATAGAACTAGAAAAGAAGGCCCAGGACAAAGTGGGTTAGAGAAAGCTGGTCGGCGGCCTATGCTCCATTGGGAGTAACAGGCGTAAGTAAGTAAGTAAGAATATTGTAAAGGCAGCATGTGGAATTTAGGTATCATTTAGTTATTCACTCTACTCTTGTAACCAGACATATTGATATATATATTTCATATCGTATATATTTTAAGTAACTAAACTATTCATAATTATTTTTCTTTCATTGTGAGCTTTATTTTTACCCTTGGACTGTTATTGTACGATTTGCCATTCCTGAGTTATATCCAGTTTATTAATTACTGTTCCCCATATTCACAGCCGACTCCGCCTGTAGCTCTTCCAGAGTTACTTGCCGGTCCTAAGCCCGGGTAAAGGAGAAAGGTTGGGCATGGGATTAGTGACCCCATCCCGTAGAAAAACTAACTCGCTAAAAAAACGCTAACATTCACAGCCATATTAAGCTAAATCTTGTTCAAATGTTATTTTGTAATTTATGGTAAGATATGGTTTGTTTGATCAGTATATAAACCTAGTATGTTTGAGAATAATGATTCATATTGCAGAGGCTGTTATTGATGTACTGGACTTAACTGACTGAGCTAGGCAGATAGCAGGACCGATACACACTCTAAACTGCTCGTCCGAGTTTCGTATGTCACTGGTCCGATCAATATATCTCTTTTGTCTAATAGGCAGGCACACGATATAACAGTTGCACACACATATAGTAGTGAATATATATTTAGGTAATAAACTAAAATTTCACTGTTAAGTTTAATTATTTTCATAAATAAAAAATGATATTTTATTAAAATAATAAAAACAATAATTCTATGGATCAATTTTTGTTGCTATGCAATATCAGTACATCCAAGTGTTGCTAAGGGGGATGGGGGATAGGAGGGGGGCAGTTGGTAGGGTATATGAATTTATCATTTAGTCTATATTATATTACTATACATTATTTATAAATCAATATTCCATTCATCATTCATTAGTGACTTTTAATTTATCCCTCATCATAACAAAACTTAATTTGAAAATTTTTAAATAACAACAATGATAATTGGAATTCACTTGGTGTTGTTTACTTGAATCTTCCTATTGTTATTTACAACTGTAATTGATCAGTCTCTCTCTTATTGGCATATGTACATCCTATGTGGACTGCCTCGATATTGCCTGAAGTCATAACCTTTATAAGGGAAGATGGATAGTGGTTAGCAGTGGAATCCAGTTTGACGCGTATTTCGTCCTATTTGGGACTCGTCAGCTGGATGCACCTGTATCTTACAGTTGATGTTCACTTCACCCGATTGAATAAATAAGTGATTGTCAGGACTCAATAGCTAAGTGGATAACGTGATGGTGTTTGAAGCGAACGATATTATGTTCAAGTCCTGGAATGAGATGCAGGTTCATCTAACTGACGAGTCCCAAATAGGACGAAACTGGATTCTACTGCTATCCATTATCCATCTTTCTTTATAACAATGATAATGGTTTATTTATAAAATAATTTAGAAACGAAATCAACATAAATGATAAATAGGGGAAAAGTATATTTAATGCAAAAATGTTGTTGTCGTTGTTATTGTCGTTGTTGTTGTTTTTGTTGTTGTGTTTCTAACTTACACGCATAGTTTGCATTTCCGTTTACTATATACTATTATAATGAACAAAAATATGAATGGGGGGGAGGACAATCGAATGTATTTTGACAAGAAAATTACAAACTATGTCACTATAATCTGACAATCGTATAGTAAATAGTTAATTTGCAAACTACCAATCAATTGTCTCAATTTTGATCATTCCTTTTGTAAATATCAATCCATTGTATACGATTATTATTGTTTATGCATTTTCATATCAATTGAGTCCCGTTCCCGTTCTCTCCTTATCGATCTTTCAGTGAAATAGATTCAATGTCCAGTCACTATCATATACTACTTATATGGATATAAGTAAACCAAACCACACTATGAGTAATATACTATTACTTACTTACTTACTTACGCCAGTTACTCCCAATGGAGCATAGGCCGTCGACAAGCATTCTCCAACTCACTCTATCCTGCACCTTCCTTTCTACTTCTATCCAATTTCTGTTCATTCTTCTCATGTCTGTCACTATTTCTCGACGTAATATGTTCTTTGGTCTTCCTCTTGTCCTTCTCCGCACCTAGCTCCTTCCGGGGCTACTGCCGGTCCCGAGCCCGGGTAAACGAATAGGATTGAGCATGGGGTTAGCGACCCCATCCCTTAAAAAACCAACTCGCTAAAAGAACGCTAACCAGAAAAAAATTATTCAAATATACTTGTAATAATAAATAAATAAATAACCGATATGCAAAGTCTTAGATTCATTGAATATTCAATGATACTTAGATTGTGAAGATATGATCCGTTGAGAACTTCTGTCAGTATATTCACATAGATAGCCAACCGTGTAAAGGATATAGGTTTTAATTCAATTTGAAATATTGATTGTTTATATAGATTCAGTAAATAATACGTTTCTGTTTGGAGAAAATGGTACTGTTGTAGTGAACACAACACTAGTTGGGGACAATCGAATGTATTTAAGCAAACATTACAGACTATCTCGGTAAATTCTGATAACCAAACAATGAACAGTCAATTTGCAAATTAATAACCAATTGTTTCAATCTTCACTGTTTCTTCTCTAATTCCATTGCTCATGCATTTTCCAAACGATTGCGCTTCATTTCAGTTCTTTCCTCATCGGTCTTCTGCCAAAATACATTCTATGTCTGACCCACGCCATATACTACTTATATGGATATAAGTAGACAACACCACACTCGTCCCCCCTTTAAAGCATTCGTTCATGCGGTGGTTCTGCTCGCCACGCCGCTATCTTCTTCCACTGCAGTCTGTGCCAAACTCTCCGTCAGAATGTCGAGTCTGCGGCGCGCTGACCTCCATAGCTCCGTCGACCTGCCGGGGCACCAACATCCGCATCCACCCGGCACCTGGGACGTTCAACACCCGTGCTCCACCGGCCTGCTGAGCCATCTACATCCGATGTCCGCCCAGCAGCCGCACGTCCCACTGCTCCTCTCCGTCGACAGCACCCGCTACAGCCAACGCCGCCCCGCCAGAACACTCCACTCGACGCCACCTCTCCGCACCAGACTGCCCCAACTAGCACCTCAACTCCAGACCCGCATCGGCGTCCGCAGAACAGCACCCTTCCTCCTCCTGGTTGGCAGCGACACCAAATGTAGTGAACACAACACTAGTTGGGGACAATCGAATGTATTTAAGCAAACATTACAGACTATCTCGGTAAATTCTGATAACCAAACAATGAACAGTCAATTTGCAAATTAATAACCAATTGTTTCAATCTTCACTGTTTCTTCTCTAATTCCATTGCTCATGCATTTTCCAAACGATTGCGCTTCATTTCAGTTCTTTCCTCATCGGTCTTCTGCCAAAATACATTCTATGTCTGACCCACGCCATATACTACTTATATGGATATAAGTAGACAACACCACACTGTGACTATAAACTCTGAGATGCAAGTGCATCTATCTGACGGATTCTAAATAAGACGGAGCTATCGTTTCTTCATTGTACTGTTACACATATTTTATTATTTCTATATCAACTTGTGTCATAATGTTATAGAGTTGAGATCATGAGTCAATTGAAGCTAGATCATCATGGAAAATCTGGAAGCACTGGACAGCCGTCTCATCCTAGAATGGAACTCCTCAGAAGTGCGCATGTACGATCCCGCACTCGCGGTATTCGAACGCAGGATCTACCAGTCTCGCGCGCAAGCACTTAACCGATAGACCACCGAATGACCATAATGGGGCAATCTATACAGCATGGAAATATGCCAATAGAGACTAATTATCATTTCTGTCAAAATATCAGCAAATGGATAATCCATTTAAGAACTGAAGGATTGTGATTGTTACTACTACTACTACTTACGCCTGTTACCCCTCGTCGAGGAGCATAGGCCGCTCACCAGCATTCTCCATCCAACTTTGTCCTGAGCCTTCCTTTCCAGTTCTTTCCAGTTGCTATTCATCCTTTTCATATCGGCTTCTATTTCCCGGCGTAGTGTGTTCTTTGGCCTTCCTCTTTTCCGCTTCCCTTCCGGATTCCAAGTTAGGGATTGAGTCGTAATGCACATTGGTGATTTCCTTAATGTATGTCCGATCCACTTCCAACGTCTTTTCCTTATTTCCTCTTCAGCTGGAAGCTGGTTTGTCCTCTCCCATAAAACGCTGTTGCTGATAGTACCCGGCCAATGGATGTTGAGTATTTTGCGTAGACAACTATTTATAAATACTTGTACCTTCCTGATGATGGCCGTAGTAGTTCTCCACGTTTCAGCTCCATACAGTAGGACTGTCTTGACGTTCGTATTAAAGATTCTCACCTTGAAATTGGTTGAGAGTTGTTTTGAGTTCCATATGTTCTGCAATTGTAGAAATGCTTGAATGTTTCCACCTCTTCCAGAGTTTCGCCATCAAGTGTGATTGGGTTGGTGTTCTCCGTGTTGCATTTGAGAATCTTGCTTTTTCCTTTGTGAATGTGGAGGCCTATCGATGCGGAGGCTGCTGCTACATTTGCTGTCTTCATCTGCATTTGGTCGTGTGTATGAGAGAGGAGGGCTAGGTCATCTGCGAAGTCCAAATCATTTAATTGATTCTGAGAAGTCCATTGTATTCCGTATTTCCCTTCGGATGTCGAATTCTTCATAATCCAGTCAATCACTAGAAGGAAGAGGAATGGGGAGAGTAGACAGCCTTGTCTGACTCCGGTCCTTACTGGAAATGCATCTGTCAGCTGTCCTCCATGCACCACTTTGCACTGTAATCCATCGTATGAGTTTTGGATAATGTTGACGATCTTCTGAGGAACTCCATAGTGTCGAAGAAGTTTCCACAATGTTCTCCTATCCACGCTGTCAAACGCCTTCTCATAGTCGATGAAGTTGACGTATAGTGATGAGTTCCACTCAACTGATTGTTCAACGATGATCCGTAGTGTCGCAATCTGGTCTGTGCACGACCGATCCTTACGGAATCCAGCCTGATGATCCCTAAGTTCGGCGTCTACTGCGTCTTTCATCCGATTCAGCAGCACTCTGTTGAAAACTTTTCCTGGTACTGATAACAAACTGATACCTCTGTAGTTCTCACATTGGCTCAGATCTCCTTTCTTTGGTATCTTGATGAGATATCCTTCTTTCCAGTCCGTTGGCACTTGTTCCTCTTCCCAAATCTTTTTGAATAGAAGGTGAAGCATGTTTGCAGTTATTTCAATGTCTGACTTCAGTGCTTCTGCTGGTATATTGTCAGGTCCTGCCGCCTTCCCACTTTTGATTTGTCTGATGGCCATCTTGACTTCTTCGATCGTTGGTGGAGTGACATCTATTGGAAGGTCTGTGTGGGCTGCTTCGATGTTCGGTGGATTCGATGGGGCTGGTCTATTCAGCAGTTCCTCAAAGTATTCTGCCCATCTTTTCCTCTGTTCCTGAATCTCAGTGATTGTCTTTCCTTCTTTGTCTTTGACTGGTCTCTCTGGTTTGCTATATCTCCCTGCCAATTTCTTCGTTGTATCATATAGTTGTTTCATATTCCCTTCTCTTGCAGCTTTTTCCGCCGCCGTTGCTAGTTCTCCCATATATTTCTGCTTGTCGGCTTTAATGCTTTTCTTCACTTCTCTGTTTGCTTCTGCGTAGTCTGCTTGTGATTTGACTTTCTCTGCTCGTGTTCGGCTGTTGTTAATTGCTAGTTTCTTGTTCTTCCTTTCTTGAAGTTTGTCCAGGGTTCCCATAGAGATCCATTCCTTGTGATGGTGCTTCTTAGGACCAAGAACCTCCTGACACGTTGAAGTTAGTGCTTCTTTTATCCCTTTCCAGTTGTCCTCCAAAGTAGTTTCTTGTTCTTTCAGTAGATCCTGTAGAGCTTGGAACCTGTTGTTGAGAGTTATCTTGAATTCATGGAGCTTGTCAGCATCTCGAAGGAAGGCTGTATTAAACCTTTGTAGTGCTGTTTGTCCAGTTGTCCAGTCTTTCTTTAGCTTCAGTCTCATCTTGGCCACAACCAGGTGGTGATCTGAAGCTATGTCAGCTCCTCTCCGGGTTCTCACATCTTCCATTGATCTTCGGAATTTTTTGTTGATACAGATGTGATCAATCTGGTTCTCTGTGGTGTGGTCCGGTGAGATCCATGTAGCTTTGTGTATGCGTTTGTGTGGGAATATTGTGCCGCCTATAACCAATTTGTTGAAAGCACATAGATTTGCAAGTCTCTCCCCATTTTCATTTCTCTCTCCTAGTCCATGTCGTCCAAGATTGTGATTGTTATATCATGATTTATAGTTTTCAGTCAATTATTACATAACGCATTATAAAGTGAGACTTCTGAACCTGGATAAATGTTGCTTACATTTTCAAAATATTTTAATATTGAAGTAGGTTGAATTATGGCAGTAACCAGTGGAGTTTAACCAGGTCTGTTGTTGAGATATCAACTCATTGATGACATTGGTGAACGGTTGCTCAATTTCGTGGATTGGTTGAAGTTGGACATTAATACCGTTGGATGACGGCCGGCTCAGTGGTCTATCGGTTAAGTGATCTGGCGCGAGACTGGCAGGTCCTGGGTTCGAATATCGCTAGTCGGGATCATGGTTGAGCATTGTTGAGGAGTCCTATAATACGACAAAATGGCCGTTCAGTGCTTCCAGGTTTTCAACGATGGTCTAGCTTCAATTGACTCATGATCTCAACTCTGCAAAATTACTAAAATCTCCACAAAACCCCTTCCGATAACGATCAGTAAATGTTTATTCAGTATATCTACATTATCCATTGAATTGATATGTAGATCAATCAGCCAGTTATTCTATAGTCCAGTTTCCTTAACGAAGCTGCTACATGTGTAGTTATTTGAAACACTGGGACCTCTAAAAAACTGATGTATTTTTCAATACCATATTCCACAGTGTTTGTCTAAGTGTGAACTGTTAATGAGTGCATGTATAAAGTGTAGCATTCATCTTTTCTGACATAATCTAATGGCTGTAAAATATTTCTTATTTTTATGGAGTTTTTGTTCTCTGAGCTGGATGGTTTGGTCGTACAGGTTTCATCGTTCTTCTGAACGACATCATCAGCACAAACTTCAGATAGAAATGAAGTGTTCGAATTTTTCCACATATAGCTCACAGCTTGTCCTGAAGACCTCGATATTGATTGGTTATTGTTGACCCTTACCCTGTCATTGTTTCCTTCTTTATTTTGATCTCACCTATCATTGATTTGTTCCTTAGTTCAAAATTATCCACCTAAGCTACAAATCTTCTCCACTATATTTGATTTTTCTCTGTATTTATTTATTTAAACACATAAATATTGGTGCAACGGGGCACCAGATACATATGCGTCACACAAATCGAATGAGATTTGTGTGAAGGCTGTGATATTGCTTGGGCGCCCAAACTTAAGCAGATGGTTTTCTTAGAGGGCAACACCCGGAGCCTTTGACCTAAAGGTCTAATTCACAAGGCAATGGAGCATCATAAGGAGATGCAGTCCCATGGTAGCCAGTGACCAACAACTGAGTAATACGCCATTTATTCCCTCAGGATACTGGAGCCCATGTGCACCATTGGTTTGGAATGGGGATTTTCCAACTCCCTTATGTGGATTCTACGTGTCTACCAACCCGGCTAAAGCGATGGGCATTCACTTTTCATCCTGTCAATTTCGTAAAGAACACCCCCGCCACAAGGCAATGAGTAGGACTTCCGTGGCATAGGCTATATACGCGTGGCCATGTGAGAGCATTTTGAGAGAGAGAGAGAGAGCGGACTCTCTCCACTAGTGTAGCTGTCGACACATACCGTCAAGGTGTCGTATGTGACAACAAAATGGCTGCCCTAATTCATTCTCATCTCAAAGACTATCTTCATCGAAAACTTTCCCTGAATATATGAAGTCACCTCATTTCTTAGTCTCTTTTCATTTCATCAAAACAATGAGTTTTATTCTATTTTATCTTATGTATTCTATTATTATCTTAATTTACAAGTCATTTACAATGAGTTTCATTTATCTACTTTAGAATAATCATAAAGTCATTCTTCATTATACCTTTTCCTTTTCTATTTGCAAACTCTTTAATAAATCTTAGATAATTACCAGAATATTCTTAATCTCTTTGATAAACTATTGACCTTGTTTTATTCATCAATGTGAATTCTATTCAATCTATTATATAGGATAATTATAGAATTAGGTCAACATTGACATTCAGGGTAGAATAATATAGGTTAAGTGTTCATTCATTGATTCATTTAAAATAATATCAGAATAATTCAAATATACTTCATTGTCTGAGAATACAAAGAAGCTTTCTATCAATAACCTTCTACGTTTCAAAGTAATACATCAACGTATTCTTTAGCTTACTTACTTACTTACTTACTTACGCCTGTTACCCCTCGTTGAGGAGCATAGGCCGCCCACCAGTATTCTCCATCCAACTCTGTTCTGAGCCTTCCTTTTAAGTTCTTTCCAGTTGTTATTCATCCTTTTCATATCTGCTTCCAATTCACGACGTAATATGTTTTTTTGGCCTTCCTCCTTTCCGCCTGCCTTTAGGATTCCAAGTTAGAGATTGCCTTGTAATGCACATTTGTGATTTCCTTAATGTATGTCCTATCCACTTCCAACGTCTTTTCCTAAATTCCTCTTCATCTGGAAGGTGGTTTATCCTCTCCTATAAAACGCTGTTGATGATAATATCTGACCAGTGAATGTTGGATATTTTACTTAAACAACTGTTTATAAATACTTGTACCTTCTTGACGATGTATATAGTAGTTCTCCACATTTCCGCTCCGTACAGTAAAACTAACTGTTATGACATTCGTATTGAATATTTCTACATCTTCCAGAATTTCGCCATTATGTGTGATTGGGTTGATGTTTTCCGTGTTTTATTTTTGATTATTACTTTTTTCCTTTGTATAATATTGAGGCCTATTAATATAGAAACTGCTACTTCATTTGTTGTCTTTATCTGTATTTGTTTATATGTAATTATTTAGCTAATAATTTTTTAAATAATAAAAACATTACAAAAATAAACAATTACAAATACTTTAGTGGTTTATGCTACTGTTGTCAACAGGTATAAGTATATTTAAATACAATGGATTATTCCTACTTGTATAATTATTCACTATACTTTATGAAAATATTATTTATTCATTTTGCAACTTTATAGTACACTCATGATAAGCAGAGATGGATAGTGGCTAGCAGTGGAATCCAGGACGCGCGTTTCGTCCTATTTGGGACTCGTCAGCAATACGCACAGTATGCACATATGCCAATTAGAGACTGACCAATTGCAATCCTAAACACATCGATGGGAAGATTCAAACAAACAATACTAAATGAATATAAAGATGATAGTATGAAATTATTGAAAGTTTAATGATTTGTTGAAACAAACTAAAAGCTTCATGATTAAGTTATCGTACTTACAGAACACAATGCCTCAGAAAGATCTACATACTTGACATATATATATATATATATATATATATATATTTACTTTCTACATATGCGTGTTACTCCCAATGAAGCATAGGCCATCCACAAGCACTTTCTAATCCACTCTGTCCTGGGCCTTCTTTTCTAGTTCTATCCAGTTATTGTTCATTCTTCTCATGTCTGTCTCTATTTCTCGAAGTAATGTGTTCTTTGTTATTCCTCTTCTTCCTTGACCTTCAAGACTCCATGTGAGGGTTTGTCTTGTGACGTGATTGGGTGATTTCCTCAAAGTGTGCCCTATTCACCTCCAGCACCTCTTCCTGATTTCTTCCTCTGCAGGAATCTGGTTAGTTGTCTCTCACAGTAACTTGTTGCTGATAGTGTCTGGTCATCGAATCCGAAATATCTTGCGTAGACAGCTGTTAATAAACACTTGTATCTTCTGGATAATGGCTTTTGTAGTTCTCTATGTCTCCACCCCATACAGTAGAACTGTGTTGACATTTGTATTGAAAATTCTAACCTTGATGTTGGTTGACAATTGTTTTGAGCTCCATATGCTTTTCAGTTGTAGGTATGCTGCTCTTGCTTTGCCGATCATCGCCTTCACATCTGCATCAGATCCACAGTGTTCGTCAATGATACTGCCCAGATATGTAGAGGTTTCCACAGTTTTTAAATCTTCTGCGTCAAATGTAATTGGATTGGTGCATGTTGTATTGTATCGGAGAGTCTTGATTTTCTCTTTTTTATATTGAGACCTACTGCTGCTGAGGTTGCTGATACACTGGTTGTATATATATATATATATATATATATATATATATATATATATATATATATATATCTTTGAATCAGTTACTTTTTGTGCTTATCTCCAAGCAAGCATCTGTAATTCTGATTTATTTTTTTCTCATTATAACTTTTATCTATCACATAACAAAAATAATTTTCCTTACAAGATCTGAACAATTAACTATGGTTGTAACGTTTCACATTGAATAGTTGGATAAGTCATGGGTTCGAGTCCCACGTGTGCGATCATCAGTGCTTAATGCTAAGGAATCCCATAATAGGACGAAACGGTCGTCCAGTGCTTCCACGTTTTCGATGGTGGTCTAGCTTCAATTAATTCACGTTTTCAACTATGAAAATACTAAATTCTCCCTTCTGATTTACCCATGATAGTCTATCTTTAATTGACTTATGAATTCAATTACTACAATTAATAAAATCTTCATAAAAATCCTCCCTTCTGATAATAATCATTAATTGTTTCCATGGTTTATGAGAATAATCCGTTATGTTTTATTAGACGATTAATAAAGATAAACAAAAATCATTTTCACATTGATCATTGAATGGGTAACATTTATCATTCACTATATAATATACATTCATTGACGTTAATTGTTTAACTAAACTGATTATAGTCGGGAAACAGAAGGTAAAATGGTGTGAAAACTAATGTGATAATTATCTTTACTTGATGTATAAACCAAATGTGTATTAAATTCACTGAATGTTGTTTGTTGGAATCTTCCCATTGATGTTTTTTAGGACTGCAACTGCTTAGTGTCTCTCTTATTGACATATGTGTATGTTGTGCGTACTGCTTCGATGTGGCCTTCATTCACAAGCATTATAAGCAAAGATGGATAGTGGCTGGCAGTGGAATCCAGGAAGCGCGTTTTGTCCTATTTGGCGCTCTTCAGTTGCATTCGTTTGCATTGCAGAGTTGTTGTTCACCCTGAGACTCAAACCCAATACCGTTCGCTCCAAACAACATCACACTATCCACTTAGCTACTGAGTTCTGATAGCCACTTGGTTGTGGAATGAGGTGAAGTTTGAATTCACTTGGTATTGTTTCTTTTAATCTTCCAATTGATATTTAGGACTGCAATTGATCAGTCTCTCTCTTATTGACATATGTGCATGTTGTGTGTATTGCTTTGATAATGCCTTCATTCACAAGCATTATAAGCGAATATGGATAGTGGCTAGAAAAGTAATCCAGTACTGGGATTTCCTCCTATTTGGTACTCGTCAGTTAGATGTACCTGCATCTCAACAATAGCAAGTGAAATAATTCTTCATCCTAATGCACAAGCAAGTGACTGTCAAAAATCAGTAGCTAAATGGCATTTAAATTAAACGGTATTGGGTTTGAGCTCCGCAGTAAAAATCAAATTTGGGATGCAAATAAATACAGCTGACGAATCTCTAATAGCAGGAAACGTGCGTCGTGGATTCCACTGCTATCAACTATCCATCTTTGCTTCCAAATGTACATTTTTATTATAATCAATGATACATTTAATGTTATCAATACTTATGAAGTTTAGTTTTATTATAATTGGATTTTAAGCTGGAAACTGATAATTATCGAATGTTTAGGACTCATCTATTAGTAAAGGGAAAAGTCATTGTCATACATACAATACATTCATTAAATTCATGTATATCAATGTTAAAATTTCATATACTGATATATTAATTTTCATAAATCTTGAAAAGTGACACTACTGTTGTGTGAACGAAACACTAGTCGGGAACAATCGAACGTATTACAGACTATCTCACTAAATTTTGATAACCATACAGTCAACAGTTAATTTGATAACTATTAATCAATTGTCTGAATCTTCACTGTTCCTTCTGTCAATATCAATTCAATCTTCTCTTATTTCATTGTTTATTCATTTTTGTACTGATTGCTCTTCATTCCTGTTCTTTCATTATCGATCTTCTATCAAAATACATTCTATACCTGACCATCATCATATACTACTTATATGGATATAAGTAGACCACACCACACTGTATACAAACTTTATATATTAACATACCGAAAACATTCACTATAGCTAAAAACGTTCGATCATCAAGCTATCTCCAAGAGTTCTCAAGGTTTTGTATTAGATCCTTGAAAGAGTTTTAGGTATTTACTATTTCAGAGTTTTATATTATGTCACTAAGATACTTTAATTCAGATAAACCTGTGATAAACTTACAAGTATTCCTTTAAACTAAAAAAAGGTTATTGAGCTTTATTCCATATTTTCAAACCAGCTTCCAGCTGAAGAGGAAATTAGGGAAAGAAATTGAGGAAAACGTTGAGGAAATCACTAAACTGTATCACGAGACAAGCCCTAACTTGGAATCCTGAAGGGAAGTGAAAAAGAGGAAGGCCAAAGAACACATGACGGTGAGAAATAGAATCAGATATAAAAATGATGAATAATAGCTGGAATGAACTGGAAAGGATTGCCCAGGACAGGGTTGGATGGAGAACTAAAAAAAAATTAATGAGCTTTATTCCATATTTCAATATGAAAGTTTTCTATTTATTCTAATTTCTTTCTTCTTCTTTCCTCTCACCTCTCTCTCGCCTCTCTCTCTCTCCTTATCCAAAAAACAACTAAAGATGAAATGTAAACACTTTGAATCAATAATTCCTAGCATAATAGAAGGATTGAGACAAAGGAAAATGCAGGCAAGACATATTTTTGTTTAT
>NC_031496.1:31740993-31766145 GCF_000237925.1 Schistosoma mansoni
TATTGTCTATCAATTCTGTGAATGATATATACATACTTATCTATAATAACGGGCAAACTATCATCAACATTTCTCAATATTGATGAACTTAACTCTTTATTTAAACAATAATAATAATATATAATAAGCAAAGATGGATAATGGCTAGCAGTGGAATCCCGGACTCATGTTTCGTCCTTTTTTCGACTCGTCAGCTGGATGTACCTTCATCTCACAGTTGATGTTCACTGTGGGACTCGAACCCAGTACCGTTAGCTTGAAACGCTTAGCTATTGAGTCCTTAAGACAATATCGAGGCAGTCTCCCGCAGGCCGCACATATGCCAACAAGAGACTGATCAATTGTAGTCCTAAACAACGACGGGAAGATATAAGTAAACAATACCAGGTGAATTTAATCATAGAAAATGTAAGAAATAAAATAAAGTTTTAGGCTCTTAAAGTACTTAACAAACAAGTGAATATGAACAGATTTAAACAAAGTCGATATTATTATCATTGTTTGTGCTAGAATTATCAGAAGGGGTTTCTATGGAGATTTAGTATTTTCATAGTTGAAACCGTGAGTCAATTAAGGCTAGACCAACAAGAAAAACCTGGAAGCACTGGTTTGGTCCTGGGTTCGAATCTCGCAAGGCGAGAATATGGATGCGCACTGCTGAGGGGTCTCACAATAGGACGAAACGGCCGTGTTTTTGTATAGTGTTCACTGATCTTCGTAGAGGTGTCACAGAATTTTTGTCCGAGTAGCAGCGCTTGCAATTGGTACGTGGATAATTGTGCACCAATATGGTTAGAAACTCCTCCTGTAGCTCTTCTAGAGTTACTGCAGGTCCCAAGCCCGGGTAAAGGAGGAGGGTTTGGCAAGCCCTAACTTAGAATCCAGAAGGGAAGTGGAAAAGAGGAAGGTCAAAGAACATATTACACGGGGAAATAGAAACAGATATGAAGCGGTTGAATAATAACTGGGAAGAACTGGAAAGGATTGCTCAGGACAAATCATTAATAAGTTGAAGTCAGAACTCCTTTCAAAGTTGTATATTCTATATTGACCATTATATACTACTATCAAACATCATTATGATAATGATGATCGATTTGTCTAGAAATAAATTTACTTCGACTTTTTTGTTTTCTCTTTAATCATCTAAAAATTATTTCAGGATTTATGATTGATTACATAATTACATCATTTCATATTCATGTCGAGATTATGATTGATGGATGAACCAATCAAAATTAAGATAGAAGGTTTAAGATTTTGGTGCAAGATTCATTTTGGCTAAATAACATTTTAACATTATAGCTTATGTCAATTTGTGATGAAAGCATTAAAATATAATTTCTAACTTTAAAGTTAAACTGTAAATCCTTATCCGGGTGTAGTGTAGGCTACTTATATTCATATAAGTAGTATACGACGATGGTCAAACACTGAATGTATTTCACTGGAAGATTGATAAAGAGAGAACGGAAACGGGACTCAATTGGTATGAAAATGCATAAACAATAATAATCGGAGACGATGAATTGATATTTGCAGAAGGAATGGTCAAAATTGAAAAAAATGATTGGTAGTTTGCAAATTAAGTGTTTATTGTATGGTAATCAGATTTTAATGAGATGAGCAATATTCATGACTATTTGGTTCTCATAAGTGGTATGATACCTTTAGAATCTTGATTTGGAAATTAGTAGTCGTATTAATAACTATACAACATTTTCGACAAAATCATATCACACTTGTTATACGATTGAACTCTATCAATGACAATTTCTCACTTGAAGCTTGGAAATTCATCTAGTAGCTATTTAGTAGTGAGTATAAAACGTTGTCCAACTGGATAGATTTAAAAGATAAGTGTAGTTTTAGAAACATTTTATCCATTATGAACTGTCGATGTAACCTAGTACGAAGACGTTTTTCTATGCTTTCTAATTCTTAGTAATTCTACGATTAATTTCATCTTGTAACTTTAACCTTCTTCAAATCCAAACAAGCAATGCTAAGTAAATTTCTTCTGCAAATTGTACTCATCTTTGAGTGTAAGGCAGTTATTCAACCGAAAACAATGATAAATAATTGCACAATATCGTGAATTGATTGAAGTTTGACATGAACACCGTTAGATCCTTCCTCAATGATCTAGAGGTTAAGCGTTTGCACGCGAGATCGAAGTTCTTCGGCTCAAGTCCCTCACGAGATATCGTGTCCCAATTATTTCATATTGCATGTTAATATAGTGATCGGTTTATTTAAGTTCTCTTTAGGTTAACGTGTAGTGGCTGGTTCTATAACGGGTCCCACATAACTTATTCTAGCTTTTGGACAAACCAATTTATTCATTCTTCGCGAGCTACACTTTGACCTTGCTAATTATTCGATTATCAACCTTAAATGTTAGATGAGCGTAGGCGTGTGTACACTTCTTCCCCTATTCATCACCCGTCTGTAACTTATTTTTATTCGACTATAAATATCGATTGATGTTTGAATAAATCGAGTTAGCTCATAAGCTCGTAAGTGGAATTCTGCTATGAAAGGTTCTAGGAAGTTACCCAGTATTAGGAGTCGATTTGGATTTGAAATGTAAACCGTCAGATACCAATCAATGGTCTAAGTCTAGTTACTTGCAGTGAAACCTGAAAATTTTGGGATCGATCTCCAGTGGTATCGTGGGCGGCCTTTGAGAAAGAGTTTTGTGCTAAAATGAAACAATTATCCAGTACTTCCTGGCTTACAACAATTGTCTAACTGAAGTCGGCTCATAATGCAAACTATAGACAAAAATAATCGACCTACTCAACAGTAAATGTGGAAACTGAGTAAATTGACGTCTATAATAAATTCATTGTAGGTACTGATTTCACAGCTGAAATATTTTCATTAAAATATTTTATACCATATAATAAATTGTTTGAATTGTAGTGTGTTATTAAGGACCCTAAAGAGTTGAGAAATACCTCTTCATTATTTCAAGCTATTCTGTGGGTTCGTAAGATTTACTGTACTGATAACTGGAAGTTGATATGCACTTATACTCTTTTTTTAACTTCATTGCGATGTTCTTGAGTTACTATCAATAATAGCGTTCTTTTTATGAGCCTCATCAACTCAGAAGACAATCATAAATATTTTTTTAAATACTTTTGAACTATTGTCTCTACATTAACCTCGAAGGTTAATATTCTGTTATGTTCCAACGGCTTCATAAGATTTTAAGGAAAGTATCGTTAACATTCAATGTATGAAATCCGAATTTGATTGAAACACTTTTAATTCCTATGGTTAATGACAAATAAAAATTCATTTTAATAGACTGTTGCAATGACGTTTATTTTCCTTATAAAGAATTGAAAGATCCAAGCCAGTTGTTATTTAGTTTTCACATTTCTTCTAACCGAACAAATTACTTGATCATAAAGCGATAAACTGAATTTATTATTTTATGAGAATGAAATATTTCTTTTGATTTAGAATCCAATTTGAAGGATACCCAGCCTGTCGTATGCCCTGATGGTATGACAGTGTCCCATGATCTAAAGACCACGGTCAACTGCCACAAACTTGCAGCCAAAGGTTTCAAAACCCTGTATGTTTTAAGACAGACATTTACCATGTTAGGTACCAATATGTTCACTACAGTATACACAACCTTAGTGATATTCAGATCTGAGGACTGCAATCAGGCAACCCAAGCGAATCCAGAACTCCGGGGGTTACCATATACATTAAGAGGTGGTTAGATTTTGATGTACAAAACACTCAGAAATGATTTTCAGCCTGACATATCCTCTCTTTTTCTTCCCACTGAATCAGGAAAATTTAGAGGACATACCGGACGAGCAAGTCAAGAACTAACAAAACTCCCGTGGCATATATGTTTTCCAACCAATTCATCTATTCTCACCTTCAATTGACTCATTCAAAAGAAGATTAGATACTTACAGAAGCTTACTAGAGAAGAATTAACATAGGTCGTAGGCTTCCTGTCCTTACTACACATATCTGAACCTGAAATTTGACTTTCATTTGCGCGTCTCTGTGCAGTCTCTGTAAAACTCGCCAACTCTTATATTAACAATTCGAGTGTTATACCCATGATTGCATAACAAATATACGTCATGACATATCAACCTGAGTACCTTATAAAAGTGAAGCCTGTATCATTTGTTAAAATTTGATCTTGCCTGTAAACTGTCATGCCTCATGTAAAATATCGTTATTTAAGAATGTATTGTTATTATTATAACCACACGCAACTATTTTCATCAAATCATTTGAAAGCTATAACTGTCAGATTTGTGCAAACTTCGTAGTACTGCAAATTTATGATCTACTTTAGTATTGGATCTATTACAATAATAGAACTTATCACGAAATTGTAGATTTGTCATGATATGACTACCTAATCTATAAGATCTTATGTGAAATTCACATCACTGTCTACACTGTCTCGTTCTGTAGTGACAATCAGCATTTTGGCGTCTATCATTTCTGAAAAATATACTTGGGTTGGGAAGAAAGTAATATATTTGATACAAAAAGCGAGGTTATAATGACCACGCATGCATGACTAAATCTTGCCATTTCGATTAATTCTTCCCGAATTCTGCATTGTTGACCTACTATTAGTGTTACATGTTGAATGCAAATCGCTTTAGTAATTATACACTCATCTTCAATGATCGTGTGGTTAGGATTCAATACCACCACACTAATTTCCCGCTAGAATCAACGTGACGCCGATTTGATGCCAAATCCAGTGGGTTATTCGCTCGCTTGAATTTATCTAAAGAATAGTAAGAATCCTCCAGGTAATTATAAACTGAAAAATAAATGAAGAAATGTGGTAGCAAATGATTGAGAAATATATGTAGTAATTTCAAAATTTTTAGTTTAATTCTCAACACATTCAAAATGAAACTCTATGTACATATTATTTAAGCCTTAAACCATGTGGTATTATCCTACTGAAGAATTATTTAGTATAGAGATATTTTAACAAGTCACATTAAAATGCATAGCAACGACCATCGGATGATAGCTTACCGTATGGGTATTACAATGATTTGGTGTTCATAAATAGAAAATCAATAAATATTGTAGAAATGTTGATATTCATTTTATCTTTGGTTTAGGTTGAAAAGTCAGTTAGTGTCGGTATGTTATACGTTTGAGTTGGTTTCCTATTTCATCTACAATAGTGGGCTAACGGAAGAAACAAAAGTATAAAGAAGAGTAGGCTTAATTCCAACTAGTGTCTCAGTTATTTTGTTAAGTTTACGGTTCATGTAGCTGCCAGAAGATTTTCTCGACCTCCATATTGCTCAGCCGTGATAGGATTTAATACTACTACTAATAAATATAAACCGTCATCCAAAATTCATTTCATATGTTATACACTGTCCAATCAACAATCATAGGTTTCCAGAAAGAAAATAGACACAAACAATACCCAGAGACAAAAGAAACTGGTGAGCAGAAAAAGTGAAAAACTGAATTGTTGGAACCGAAAGGAAAAATGTTTCTGTCCTTTTTAGATAGGGAGTAGCTCGCAGTACATAATCCTCAAAAATTCTGCACAAAAACAAATTGATAATGTTTTCAGACCTGCCTAAGACAACTGCAAAAATGAATCAATTGCAGTTAGCCGTCAATTTCACGCTAAATTTGCTTCAAAATAACGAATCGTGAGGAGGATGGTTTTAACTTTAAGCGTTTACATTTTGTTTGTTTTTCGATTTCAAGATTGTCTTTAACGACGTTATACTTGCTTCAATTCAGTCAAACATATGAAAGCAGATATTTAAGCCATTGTAAGCACAACATCTTCTATATATATTGGCCTCTCTAAGAAAATGATCCTAGAGAAATGAACTGTAGGGATTTCTAGGTGTTTTGCAGGAAAATAACTTAAACTTTTATGGCATAGCTAATACTGTTTAAGCTACGGGGGTGTCGAATATTCTTTCAAAAAAGGGATACGAAAATAAAAAGTTAGAAAGGATTGTGAACAATGAGATTCCTGAGACTACACAATGTGGGTTTTTTCTTAAGTTGATTCCAGTGCGTCACTGAGATGGTAAAACATTATTATATATCATTATACTTTGGGTGAATAGTGAGAGACACTACTGAGCCCATTTTGATTACTATTGGTTGAACAATTACTGACGACAAAAAATGATCTGGTTATGCCTCTCTTTCTACGCAATTGTCTTTTTGCCATTACCAGTTAAAACAATAAAACAACAAAACATTTCCGAGAAACAGCTACTAAATATCTGAGAACTAGTTGGGCACTGCATAGAGCACTCATTCATGCGGATACCAAGAAAATAATGACCGTATTCAGAAGCTGTACAAAGATACTAGATTCGCCCTAAAAAACGCCGAGTTTTCAGAAGACATTCGAGGAACTGTGCGTTAAATAGAACTTATGTTGAATTGATCAATATATCGAGACAGATTAATAACGACATTTCTCTCTACATGCTGTTATTTTTTATTTATTTGAAGATCAATCAACTATCGTAAATGCACAACAATGTTCATAAACCTAGAACTAACTAGTTGTCAACTGGCCACCGATTTTCATATTGAGTCATCAACGTATAGAACTATTTTCCTCAACAATTAGTAACAGCTTATGCTTTTTTAAAATTGTGCGCGGAATAAAATAAGCTCTTAAATCCTTTTCACTAAAAGGTGCACACGCTTTCAAGCCTTCCATTGTACTAAAGCTGGCGATATTGAATGCCAAATTTGTAATTGCGGGTATTACAATTTCAAGGTAAGGAGTTGTGGATGTAGGTCGTTGTGGGAGCATGGTATAAAAAACTGTTAATATTGGAAAATAAAAGCACTTTACGATTTATTATTACTATGACATGATGTATCCTGTCTCTTGATTTATTCTGAATGGACGATGATATCCTTTCTTGTTGAGACACTTCGCAAACTAATAATTTTAAAAATCATCGTTAACGTCTCTGAAAAGTCCGTGCGAAAATAAATTTCCAGATAAAACAATCTCTAGGACCATGCATTTAACTATTGGATCGGATTTATTCCGCCGGCGTTGGGTGGATTTAACTGAAGTAGCCTATTTGTATTCCAGAACTATATTTCTTCGCGATTGTATAGCCAGTACCTAAACTCACAAAATCTGTATTTCAGCTGAAAAGTAGGGTTTTCTTATTGTCAGTGTATATATTATCTTGCTGTGCACATCAACATATTACATAGCGTTTACGTGTGGTTGTTTCGGAATCATTTATATTTAGCTTCTTTACTTCGCACGATTTTTTTTGACTGGAATCAGTCGTACTTTATAAGGGATTTTTGTAGGAATACAAGAATATAGTAAAGCTTCAGTTTGTTACACTGGTCGCAAAACCAAATGTTTGCTTCATGTGTATTTCAAGTAATGATCATTTCATATATGGAATAGATGAAAATCTCACGTTCACTCCAAGTGGGCTCTAATAATGTCCATAAAAGTAGTGAAGTCCTTGCAACTAGAATGTTTAGCTCAAATAATACTCAGGGGAAACTAGTTTCGATAGTTCTGTAATCATTTTTCTCTGAATGCCAGTTATTAACTCAATATCCTCTACTTGTAATTTTGTAACGTTTTTCTATTTTATATCGACATCTCCAAGGATTTCTCACTTCTCATAAGTGCACCTTTTATTATCATACTTATATGTATCAAGCAGGGAGCTTTTTAATGAATATCGAATTTTTCATTCTTTTAGATTATATGTCATAAAATGTCCCTAATACATCAAAAGTTAGCTGAGCGTTTGTTTATTTTAAATGATCGACAGCTTGGTGTGCTGACTCGTATCCACCATATGAAGCAAATGCTCACCATACCTGAATACCGCCCAACTGTACTTCCTGGTGGTGACAAAGCATTCGATGGGGCTTGGAAAGTTTTGTTAAAAAAGTTCCCTTCAGTTGATGTCAGGTCAAACCCATCCAGTATGCAGCCATTTTTTAATCACCAAAAGGAGTTGTTCGCAATGTTATCTACTTACTACTTTAACTTTGTCGACGTTCTTGATGTAAGAGATCATTTCATTGATCTCATAGGATGTTTGGCATCTTCAAAGATAACCCCTGACATTACTGTTAACTTTGACGTTACACGGATTTACTTGGAACTCGTTAGCAATTATTTCGCAATGATGTTTCTCATAACACGTATTTCAGACACTAAGGCTATTTTGATTCTTTTCAATTTTCTGTACGACCAACTACATGGAAAACAAGAACCTAATTATCCGCGTATGGCAGAAATATTTACCGAAACCTCTGAAGGCATGCTTAATCGTTTACACAAAGAGATAAATCCCTATTCTCGTACATTATCAAGAGCTCTTCGTTCTTTAAATGATTTCTACAATCGACGAACAGTTAGAGCTCAAAATTGGAGTGATGGACATTTTTTAGATATTTTACACGAGCCAAGCAAAGTAACACACACTGTCCTTGGAGAACAATTAGGTTGTGAATTAATACCTTATGAGGTGATGGAAAGATGGGTAGTTTTTGGTTACTTATTGATATACCCTGAATTGACTGATGAAGACTCGTTCAATCGACTGAAAGTAGCCCTACGTCATTCGTATGTTGTTGTGCTCTTCAGAGAAGAAGTAATTTATATTCATTCTCTTTTACAATCATTTCTCGAGTCTTCATGGGTTAATAAGGTAGGTGCTAAACGTATAAATGAAATCAAAGAGACATTTTCAATTGCATGTTCACAAACTCCCAAAATGCATGCTGACAGGCGGGCTTATTTACGCCTATCTTTGCGTCAACTTCATCTTATTTTGTCTGATGAACCTGGATTGTTGGGTCCCAAGGCCTTTTTGGTGTTCTGGGGCCTATCATATGCCTCAGATGAAGTTCACTGGCTTTTAAGACATTCTGCCAACCCAATAGTAAAGAAAAGTTCCACTGTAGCTTCACGTACAGGACCATTTTCAAGTGATGAACTTAATGATCCATTCTTACCGGAATTGCTTTTTAGAATGGATGAGCTCCGTTCCCTAGTTATGCGTTACAGTCCTGTTATTCAACGTTTTTATCTCCAGTTATTGGGTTGTTACGATGGACCTGGATTAAATGAATATGTGCAAGATATTTTGCCACATGTGAATAATGAAGAGTCTGTTATCTTCAACTCTATCGCAAAACAATTATGTGAACTTGCTGATAATCCTGTTGTGCGTGAAACAAATTTGAGTCCTATTCAATCAACATTATTCGACTTTTCTGGGATTCGACTAGATTGGTTGCGTTTACAAGCTTGTTTGTCATGTGAAGCTTCTGCTGCTAGTTTGGGTGATTACCGGCGACTTGTTGAGCATATAAATTCTACAATACTGCATACTAAGCTGGTTGATTATTTGGATGAACTGCTTCGATTAGTTTCGGACATGTCGATTTTTATATTTTATCCTTCTAAATTCACTGAACTATTTTCCAACTGTCGTATATGTCCTGCACAGTTAAGATTTACGATTGTATTCCCAAGCATTTGTTCTCAGGCTATACAAGCATGTCATGATCTATGCCCAGAAGAACGTTCACATATTGGTCGTAACGCAGCTAATTTATGTCGTCACTTTTGTCAAGAAATCGCGGATAATATATGTCTTTATTTATTTAATCGTATTGATGAATTTGGAAATATGGCTGATCAATTAGCACCACAAAATTCCGTACCATGGCTTACGGATGAGAAACCTGCAAAAAAAAGCAAAAAACCAATTATTAATACTCGACAGAATGTAAATGGAATTATAAACTCAGGCGGAATAGATTCAAGAAAAGGCAAACGGTTGAATGGGCCTATTAACATGATTACTAATAACAAATTTACTTCATCAAACAATATGTCTTTTGATTCACGTTTTGTTCCGGGTATGGAAAGCTTTAGAACTAATCGAGAAGAACAAACTATAAATGATAAAACATTATTTGGATTAAGTCAACTATGTTATTCTGTTAACCATCATCGGGAGTTATTGGTTTTTGATCAAGTTATCAATCCACGTGAAATACTTCAAAATGAAATACAATTCAGAATTATTGATTTGCTTGCTAGTTATTCGAATTTCGCGTAAGTTTTCTTTGTTACGTTGATCCTTTTTTACTTCAGCAATCCATATTTTCTTCCCGAAATGTATCCTTAATACTTACTACCGTTAATACTGTTACTACCATTACTACTTGGGGATTTCCCTTCACAATTTTGTCTTGGTTTGTTAATGGTCATGACAACTTTTAAAGATATACACATCTACCAGGCTCTACGTTGTATTTGACTGAGCAATGGGGTTTGGTAACGTTGACAATCTTACCATTACTCTTCAACTTCGCCTTCATTGACATTTTGAGAACAGCTCTGACGAGAGGTAGTTACTGCATAGACTTGTCATCCGAAAAGACCTTTTGATCTTGAGTAAGCAGATATTGTCTTACTGTATGATGACACTCAAGTTATGCAAATCGTATGTAATGGGTTGACAATCAATGTCGGTAGGCATTGCATGTACTTCGCATATTCCAGATGCAAAGTGCTTTGATGAGACTGGCAGGAGCCTACGTCCATACCCACTCTTGAGGGTGAGCCGTCAGAAGTAGTCTAAAAGTTCGGGTATTTTGGTAGTTTGTGTGAGTGGTGGTAGTCGTAGTGTAACAGACGAGACCAATCTACATACAATGAAAACCAAAGTAGTTCACGTCAATCTGAGCCATCGTGACGTGATGTCAGTCTGGGTGTAAAAGGTCTAGGTTACGGTGTGTCGGTGAGAGCAGTTTTGTCCTACGCTCATGAAGCCTGATTTCTCCATGCTGAATATTTTTGGGCACTTTCTGTGTTTAGTTATCGTTGTCTCCGGAGGATTGTTAATATTCAGTGGCAACACCATGTTATTGATGCTGTAGTCTGACTATATGTCTAGGCACAGTAACCATAACTGAATTTGTATGGCCATCTTGTAACATGAACTCCGGTGGCTTGGACATGTGTTGCGGATGTTGTCCTGGCGGCGTTCACATCATTCATTGTTTGACGACGCTCGGATAGGGCAGAAAAAGCTGATAGGTAGTCAATTAGTGATAGCAACGGGGTATGGAAACTATGTGACTGACATCTGTCATGCTATCATGACTCCCTGGTCGGTGTCCAAGATAGTGCAACCCAACAACTTGGGAAGTTGTCAGACATGACTCACAATAAAAGCTAGTGGCAATGCTGAAGTGACTTTTTTTCACATTCTTCGCAAAAGTGTGAGGAATTCTTTTGACTGAAAAGGACCCTTATTGTTGTTGTTTTTTAAAAAATCCCACTGTCTCTACCATTGTATACTATTGTCATTCACTCATTTTATTCATTTATCTGTTTTCGTGATATCCTCTCTGTCTCCCTATTAACCCATATTCTCATTTTATCTCTATTGACCTTATTTATTTTAGTTCCTAAATGTACTACTCGTCATGAGTTTTAAGTAAACTAATATCATTTGTTACGTAAAGAATTTGAATATCATGTACACTTACCACATGGTTAGGACTTCCCTGGTAGATGCGCTAAACATATATCCCTTACTTACACCTGTTACTCCCAATGGAGCATAGGCCGCCGACCAGCATTCTCCAACCCACTCTGTCCTGGGTCTAAAACATATATCCCTATAAAGTCATTTAAAGGGATAAAGTGAACTCATCTTACTTCCAGGTTTATCACGGTTTTTTCCGGGGTGTAGGCTATTGTTCAATACACTTCTCTTTTAATAATTAGGCAAATATTTTCACTACATTACAAATACGTCAAGTTAACAAACGCATATTTCAAGTCATCGAGAAATGAAGACAATCCTTGAAAAGTCAAACCACCATAGAGTTACTCCTAAAAACATATATATTTTTTTATTTAGACACATAAATATTGGTACAAGGAAGCACCATATACATATGCGCCACACAAATCTTATTCGATTTGTGTGAGAGCTGTGATACTGCTCAGGTGCCCAAACTGAAGCAAGTGGTTTTCTTAGGGGGCCACACCCCGAGCCTTTGAACGAAAGGTCTGATCCACAAGGCAGTGGAGCATCGTGAGGAGATGCAGTCCCATGGTAGCCGGTGACCAACGATTGATTCATACACCATTTGTTCCCTCAGGATACTGGATTCCATGTACACCATTGGTTTGGAATCAGGGTTTTCCAACTCCCCAAGGTGGACTTTCCGTTTCCACCAACCAGGTTAAAGCACTGGACATTCACTTTTCGTCCTCTCAATTTCGTAAACAACACCCCCTCTACGTATATATTTGTGTACATTTCTTCCGTTCAATGAATGCGTGCTCTCGGTGTTTTTCATACACATCAATCTAATTAGAAATACACTATAATAATTAATCGCTAATCAATGTTTATAAATGCCAGTCACGTAACAACTGCAAGTTATAAATTTATACGCAAAAAAAACATTAACTGTGTTTAGATGGTAAGTATTGATTATGAGATCGTAGATAGAACTTTTTCGTCAATCATAAACCTACTTTATCCGTTATTCAATGTCGTTTCAATTAGGAATAGATTGAAAATCTAATTATTATTATTCTTAAAAAAATTTTCATCATAGCTCTCATGACAATACAACTGAATCACTTGCTTCTAAACCATCCGAATTACTTCGACGTGTACGAGCTTTAATGAATGCTCTTATAGATTTGGAAAATCATGTTTGTATTGATGTGATCGGATTATTTTCTACTGTATTCACTCAACATACTCAACCGGTAGATGCATTCCGTGTAAGTATCCACTTATCACTGTTCAAACATACTAATGATATGTGTATAATATTCAAAAAGGATATTATTATTTGTTATGTTCATCGTTATATTTCTCATTTATTTTCTTTAATTGCATGGATAATTATTAGATGTCATTTTTATATTTTATCTGTTACACAATAAGTGGACGATATAGTAGGACACTAGAGGAAATATCGTACACAAAATATGTCACTTCATATCACACAGATAATTTAATATTAGTAGTGGTAAGGGTCTATGTTTCCCCGTTGTTGCTACTCTGAACTGTTGGCTTATTTTCACCTTAACTAGATGTTTCGGTTTCTTTAGAAGTTACGAATTCCACTGGTAGTAACAATCCAGAAATACTGAATAGCTCTTCCCTCTTGTTGTGTGACTCCTCAACAGTGAGCATCCACGTCCCCACCATCGGAGACCGAACCTAAGAACTTCAGTTTCAAATTCTAATGCTTAACTTCTAAACCACTGAGTCGCCATTCAAAATTCGGCACTCACGCGCGTGGCCGAAGGTCCTAGGCTCAGTCCTGAGTGGGTTCATGAGTACTCACTTTTCTGGATTCTCATACTAGGACAAAACAGCTTTCCAACGACTCCTGGTTTTTAATGGTCGTTTAACTAATGTCAGTACGTGACTTCAGCTGTAAATTCCACTACCTTCATAACCCCCCCCCAACATATTAATAAAAAATATATTAAATAAGAAGTATTAAAGTATACAGTTTAATAAAAACAAAATCCAAACCCACTTGTGCAGCTTGCTGTTTATGAAAAATGAAATATGTAACTACGACAGGACTCTGTTATGAATTGTTTTTTGAATACATCTCTAGCTACTTGTTTGTATGATGTTTAAGATTTAGTCCAGTATATCATAATGAACTACCTAGTGTTAATACGATAACTCTTTATAAAATAACTGGTCTGACCTCTATTCTAGTAAATCCTATTCCCCACAAATTGTCATTAGTATAAAAGCTTCTAAAACAGAATGTGTAAAACGTTTCCGCTCTCAAAGGCGGACCTCTATACTTTACCGGACTTCAACATTACAATGTTGTTGCTAAATACACATTTCTGAGAGTACGTACAGAAAATAATGTTTACTAGTCTTATATAAATGCTTTAAAATTCGATAATTCAAGGTTCATACTATACTTGTAGATATTGATTTCTGACTGCTAAAGGGTAATTTAAATGCCTAACTCAGCACTTATTAAGATAATATCGTTCTCATATTTAAGATTATGAAGTATTTCTTCAGAGTTATTCCCAAAATATTGATGATGAATTTGAAATGGGAGTAAAACTGTAAGGTGGTGGTTAGAGGTAGTCGGCGGGAATCCCTGGACGTAGGTTCTGTGCTCTTCGGCACTTGTCAGCAAGGTGTACCTGTAATCTTAATAGGGGATTTAATCCCGTGTCACCCAGTTTCACAATCACAAGCGTTACCATTGATGATTTCGTGCCAACTATCACCTTATATCTTAACCTAGTATGCGCGATGCTGAGTCATACTCAATCATTGTTCATGGTTATGTATCCCGACATTCGCTAAGGTAAACATTTAAACAGTTATTTTGGGGATTTTGAAAAAAGATGACTCTAATCGTTTGATTTTAGTGGTCATTTGAATAAGAGTATGATTCGTCAATAGATATATGTGTCTGATATATATATATATATATATATATATATATATATATATATATATATATATATATATACTTCTCTCTTTTTTTGTTTTACTTTAGGGACAATTAACAATGACAGCGCATTATGCTGAATGGTATTTAGAAAATGTTATTAAACATGCTTATCTAGATCATTTTGTTTATTCACCTTTATTGAAAAGTTTTGTTACTTTAGTTTCACCAGATATTGTAAAATTTCGAGCAGAAGATTATGCTGATTTAAATGAATTAATAGCTTTAACAGAACTTATCGGTAAGTAAGCGAGTGAGTAAGGAAATTGTATGATTTCATTCGTTTTACTGTTTTGTTTTTCAAAGAATTTACTGGGGAGAATACGAAATTCAGCGAAGTGATCACTTTCCAAGGAATTTCTCATCATAATGTACATTCGTACACCAGATAACATCGTCCGTCAAGGTGGACGGTGTTTTGTCGTACATCATACATGTTCCAACCATCTTAGTTGATGAAGATTTGCTACTTCATTGATCGTTTCTCCGTCTTCACTTACCACCTTATTCCTAACCCAGACATTGCTTACTCCATGGTCCCGAAATACATAAGCAATACTTCGTAAACACCTATGATCGAATGCTACTAATCTGAAAATACCCTCTATTCCTAATGACCATGTTTCACAACCATAAAGTAGAACAAAGTGAATTAATGTACAGTAAACTCGTTCGTTGATCCGAGTTTGAATATTTGCTCCAGAATGAGCTACGGTCTTTTATCGAGCCCCTCCAAAGATGGCTGATGACAACGTGATCTATTTGGGTACATCGTTGAGTATGTTGTGGGTGTCACCATGTCAAACGATGCTTTTCCCTATGCTCAAAGTTGGTGGTTGCCAAAAATATACAGTTATCTGAGCATATTTGCAACAGATGGTCTCCATTATCTGTTCGTTGACCTGCCACTTACTACGTCAGAGCGTTTAGCTTTTTGAAGGAGGTTAGATAACTTCCTGTAAAATTCATCTTCAACTTTACTCGATCTGAAATAAGTAGAAGAGCAGATAGAGACAAAGAAGGGGCAACAGTGTTTGTTCCTATCTTTTCGAGATTTTTCTGTCCCCTTTAGTTGAACAGCGCACAAGCAACTTTTTATTGGAATCCAGTTAAGAGAGTCTGTTTTGCCTCCTAACTTAATGGTACACCTACACCAGCTAGTCTGTGGGAAGTAGCACTGGGGTCTCCAGATACTCGAAGGGTAAATCGTATCGATTTTACAAGAAAAGGTCAGATGAATGACCGTACTTGGACCCTGCATGCGCGTTTTGGAGATGCAGCATACATCAATGGCGCGAGATTCTAGAGTCCTAGCTAAAGAAGCCCGTTTTCCTATCTGACATTGGGTTCGAACATTAAAAGCTCCAACTTGTAGTATGGAGCGTGGTTTCAGGAGACCACGAATAACATTTCGTGAACTCAAATCATTATCATTGGTGGTACGTGGTAACAAAAACTTATGAGAAGGATTGGTAGTGGGAATAGAAGAATTATTACGAGATGAGGGAGGTATTTGTTCGTCAACAAGATGATCCTGGGTGCCTATAGAGGTATGAGAGTGATTGTCACTTCCCTGTTGCCCACACTGTGAAAGGATACTTCTTCTTGAGGGACCTTAAAAAGAAGTTAAATTAGCGGTGATTTTAGCGATCTAGGAGAGTGACTGAAGAGCCCAAGGGACAGCTGCTTAAGACCGGTCACTCACTGTGTTTTTATGGAAATTCTTTGATGAGTTAGCTCAGAACTTCATAAGGCTTTACTGCTGGAAATGGAAATCCGCGAGGTAATGTCAGGTATGATATTTTAGGGTCAGCCTTTTCTTACTCCTTCCTTTCGTTGTGAGAAGGCAGCATCACTGCAAATGCTGGTTGTCTGAGAGAAACACCCCTCTGCTGTCACACCTCTCTACAGTCAACAGTACGACTTCGCCCTTGGACCTTAAGTTGCTGCTTTTAGTTTTACCGTTCTCCAATCGACCTGCCTGGCATGGTAAGACCTAAAAGGATATGTGTTCCAGCCAACATAACTCTATTGAGCCATCAGGATAGACAAGTCTGACCACCACATCAAGGTAGCAGCTACAGTCGGGTATGTATTTGTTTATCAGTGACCAATGTAAATCTCAAATACACATGTTCTCTACAATGGTCGACCAATGTTTACGGCTAATTGTTATGCGATAGGTAGAGTTAATGGTAGAAAATATTAAGTGATATTTCAAAAATCTGTCTCAGTGACACAAGCATTCACTCGTTATCTTTCTCTAGATCTTGAGTCTCAGTATCCTTTCACCCACTTCTTTTGATTCCTTCTTTTCAAACCATATTCTTGATATTACGCCTTTCTCGCCGCCGCTCTTACTACTACTGTGGTATGCACTTCTTATACTGACGGATATAAGTAATATATAGCAGCAGTCGGAAGTGGAATGTCTGCCAGCATAAGATTGAATTGAGGAAGAGAAACAGAGAGCAATTGGAATAACGGCAGAATTGGAAAAATCATCAAATATGTAAAGGATTAGTGAAGGAAGATATGCAAATAATGTGTTTAATATATGGTTTTCATGTTTTACGGAGGCACTGTGTGACTTTGCATAAAACAATAAATTGGTCTCCCTTACCAAGTCTTCGTTCACTACACTACTATTATTTTCAATTCGCTACTTAACTTCTTAATTTCATCCCATTGTCATGAATGGATAAAGTTATTTGAGCTAACTCTTATTTGTACTAGACTCTATGTTCATTATACCCGAATGAACGATATGTATCAACCTAGCTAATATCACTCTCAATATTCCTGGCATTGATAAATCAAGGTTTGTTGTTAAAGCTTTGGTGTAACTTTCTTTTCACTTATCATTATATTCTTGCATTATTACTAATACAGGACCATTAGGGATAAAGTTTATTTGCGATCGATTAATGCATTCTGTTGGTGATCGTGTTGATGAAATCAATAAACTAGTTCGTCAAAATCGTGGTACTCTTGAATGTTTACGGGAATGTATAAATGATCCAGTAAGAACTCGTCAACTTAATGGGAATTTACAAAATTGTGATCAACTTTTAATCTTGTTAAAAGAAATTGGTGTAGCACTTGCTTTTCGTAAATTATGCTTTGAAGCTGTTCATTCTGTTTTACAGGTAAGTGTATGTGGATGTTTATAAATATCATTACTAGTCTCTATTCATCAAAATATGATTTACATATTTTGTAAATTTAAGTACTACGTAATTGTTGTT
This sequence comes from Schistosoma mansoni, assembly GCF_000237925.1. Classification (NCBI taxonomy): domain Eukaryota; kingdom Metazoa; phylum Platyhelminthes; class Trematoda; order Strigeidida; family Schistosomatidae; genus Schistosoma; species Schistosoma mansoni. The sequence goes on from NC_031496.1 coordinate 31,758,810, forward strand.
CTTTGCAGCTTACGTACGTACATCAGTTCGAGTTGCCATACCGCACTAGCACAGAGATCCAGTTGTCGATTCAAATCCCATATTGGTAGAAGTAGTAAGAGTATAAGTATTAATGTGAAAGATTAGGGTTTGAAGATGTTATTGAAGGAGTATAATACGGTGAGATAAATTTGGAAAGAGAAAAAAGTTAGAGACATGAAGAATTCAGATTAGAATTTGGTAGAACACAAAGAGTGGATGCACTTTCACCGTTGTAAACGATTTTGAGCCATGTCATTCAAGGTCTCTAACCATCGATCGCTATCTTCTCGCGAATCACAACCAGGTAGTCTACACCTACCAACATGGCTCAGTCCAATTGTCAGTGACTTCATGGATTTTTTGCCACGTTTTGGTCTGGCCGCCCCTAGCTTTCTTCCAACCTACTCCTACACCATGAAACATTGCACGTCGGGGCAGTCGGTGGTTGGGCATACGTAACACGTGTCCCAGCCATCTCAACTGATAAAGTTTCACTACTTCATCAATTGATTTGCCATCCTTACCTAGTACCCGTTTCCTAACAACTGCATTACTTACCTGGTGGTCTCAGGGAAGTTTTTGTTACAAGAATTAAAGGTAATAAACGAATAAAAATGAAATAAAGTGATATCAGAAACAATAATGAATAAAATCATAAGGATATGAGACATAAGTAACAAGAGACGGGGATGTGTGAAATGTATGTGTGAAATGGAATAATAATAATAATAATAACGTTAATAAGAGTTTAAGGCCAAAGTAACGATAAAGATAAGGCGTACTTCTTTTGTGCGCATAGTTCTGGTTTCAATTCATGGATGTCTAGATTGTCAGATGATTGGTGATGTAATTGTCTCGTGAGTACTGATTTAAAAAGATTCACAACTTCATGTATTCCACTTGCCACTATGTCAAGTAACAATATCTTGCAAATAGAGAACTGTTTCGTTTTCTTAGTGATTAGTTAACTTAATTCGTTAGATATATATTATCAGTCAAAGCGTAGGATGATTGATCGGCTAGTGTCTTAAATCTACATTTCCAACTCATCACTTAACGTATAACTACTCTGTAGCGGAGGTCTAATGGTTAAAATGTTCGTAGGTTTGAATCCCGCTCCATCTGCTTCGGTTTGGACACTTGTATAGTACCACTACTCAGTGTATGTGTAACAATGTCGATTTCACAAACCTGTTCTCAGTAAATAAGTTATATCGTAAGTTGTTAATTATTTTTTATTTGGTGTGTGTGTGTGTGTTATTTTCAGAAACGTACTCCATTTCTATTGGACACTGTTCATAACCTTCGTGATTATATCATACAAAAATCAAGCAGCGATACCCAATTATTAACTGGATCATCATCTACAGAGAATAATGGAAAATATGGAATGGAACGTATTTATGCACATTTTAATGAACAATTAATATTAAATAATCTATGTGCTTCTGTTGGTATATCCTCTGATTTAGATTATAATTTATGTTCAATATTAAATAATCGACGTATAGCTACATTAGCTACTGCAAATCAAGCTGGTTTAAATTTATCTCTAAATGGTACTAATAGTAATATATCTTATCAAGAATTAGAATATCATATTGCTTGCTTATTTATTGTATTTATTGCTAATGCTTTTCCAAGATTAGCACGTCAAGACTCCAGTTTATATCGTATAGATTTAGAAGCAAATGAAAATAATTGTCATTGTATTGCATATGCAATAAATACTTTAATGGTAAGTTAGATTGATGATGTTTTGTTGTTGTTTTTTAATAGTGTTATATCTAAAGCTTTAGATTCTTACTAGCCCCCAAATGCCCTGGTATGGCCGAGAGTGGGGAGAGTCCGCTCTCCCTCTCCAAATGCTCTCACATGGCCACGCAAATATATAGCCTCTGCCAGGGAAGTCCTACTCACTACCTTCTCGTGGCATTACTGTTGTTTACGAAATTGAGAGGACGAATAGCGAATGTCAGGCGCTTTAACCGGGTTGGTGGACACGGAAAGTCCACCTAGGGGAGTTGGAAAATCCTGATTCCAAACCAATGGTGCACATGGACTCCAGTATCCTGAGGAAACAAATGGCGTACGAATCAATCGTTGGTCACCGGCTACCATGGGACTGCATCTCCTTACGATGCTCCACTGCCTTATGGACTAGACCTTTAGGTCAAAGGCTCTGGGTGTGGCCTCCTAAGAAAACCACCTGTTTCAGTTTGGGCACCTGATCAGTATCACAGCCCTCACACAAATCGAATAAGATTTGTGTGGCGCATATGTATATGGTGCTTCCTTATGCCAATATTTATGTGTTTAAATAATAATAATATTAGATTCTTACTATGCCGTGTACTACTAGACTATTTGAACGATAGAACCCGCAACGTCGCAAGAGAGAAGCCAGAAGACTGGTATGTGGGAAACGTATTCCCCAAAACAGTGTCAAAATATAGTACAGAAATCTCCTGTATTTATAGTTTTTTACTGAGAGTAAATCATCATTTCAGACAACCAATAGGCACATAGGGGGTCATTCTTATCCATCCAATGGGGAAGCTACACGTCGAGATTCTAGAATATTCCTCTAACAGTGATTGGATGGAATATCTTCGGATCTTTCTGGGTTTCTTGAGGCTTCCTAGAGTTTACCAACGAGCCATCCTTACAAATAGTACTCCAAAACTATTTAGTTGTCGTTCTCCAGAAATATTAGATATTCGGAGCTAACCAATAGGATGCTGTGAAACTAGGTTTTCTTTTAGTTGACAATTACCAGCATTGCATAGTTGCCATCTTCATGTAAATAATACTCCTCATAAGATTCGAGTCCGTATCAGCTATTGTTAAAGTCAGAGGCGTTCCCATTGAACTATTCGAGCATTAATCAAAGTTTAAGAGGACTGAGATATTTACAGTAATTGGTTACTACTCGGTGTTCTGTAGAAACATATACTTCAAATATAAGTCATGGCAAGTTGATGATCGGTCATTTCTAGTGTCAAAATTATACCACTCTGTAACACTACACACACTTGACTTGTTTCTTAACAATATCACTTTGTTCTCATCAACAATGCATAATCTTCAAGATCATGGTCTGAACTTCATTAATATGATTTGACCTAACTGTCCAGTATGTTCTGTCATTCATTCGACTTTCAACCGGTAGGTCAAAATGTGAGACTCCTTTTCATCACCTTCAAACAGTTTAGCGCAAAAACGTGTGCATAAGACTTATACTTTGTAAATAAGTTACAATGTTCTCTTCTTTCCTACGATTTACAGCTTCCTACTAGAATTAAATTATTTATTTGGGTTTTTGATAGGACTCCTCAGCAGTGCGCATCGACGATCCCGCCTCGCGAGGCGGGATGAAACGACCGTTCAGTGCTTCCAGGTTTTCCATGGTGGTCTAGCTTCAATTGACTCTTGATCTCAACTACTGAAATTAAATTTAGTACTTAATTACAATGATGTGCTAATCAGTATGAATGAATTATCTATATTAAAAAGATTGCATTTAAGTCAGCAACTTTCCTAGTTCATTTATTAAGTTTTAATGAATAAATAGACCAAACTTATGTGAAACACACAAGTATCTTAGTAAAACTATATATGTAATCAACTAGGGGTGAAGTTAAACATAGAAGTGGTCTAGTGGTTAAGCGCTCGCACGCGAGACTGATAGTTCCTGCGTTCGAATCTAGCAAGGTGAGACCATATTGTTTTCCTAATTGTTCTCTTCAAAAACACTTATTTGATACTAACTTCATTAAATGTTCTTTCGATTTATTTTTCAGGTTTCTATGTTTTCTCTACTTCGACCAGGTGATTTAGAAGCTCGTTCTAAAGAATTTCTTGCTCTTGCTTCATCAAATCTTTTAAGACTTGGTCTAGAAACTTCATCTTCACTTATTTCTTCAGAAATTTATAGTAATAACAATAATGCTCAAACATCTTCTTCTAGTCATTCTTTATCAGTTAAACATAGAGATTCAATTTATATTGTATTTGATAATCTTATTAAACAATCACCTTGTTTATCTGCTAGTTTACAAGAATCTTGTTTTCCATATTCATTAATACGTAGTGCTTATCATAGTATTGCAAAATTAACAACAACCAATAATAATGAAACTTCCGGTACTACACGTTCAAATATTATGTCATCATCATCATCGACGACAACAACAACACATGTAGATGGAAAATGTCGTGATTAGAATGAATGGTAACTCATCTCAATTCATCAATGAAAGTTTTCAATAGTATAGTAATTCTGTTGGTTGTTTATTTGTTTGTTTGGTTTCTTTTTATTATTACTAATTGACTTATTCATGATCTCTCTGCGTTTATAGTAAAGGGTAGTACAACTTGGACCAATGCATAAATGTGCCTGGTACTACGTTGTAGCTCACTGACTGACTAACTGAGTAGTACATCATATTATATATGCTTTACTTGTTTTTATTTTATTTACATTTTTGTATTTTTTTTGTTTTTGTTTTGTTTTTAATTGTTAAAATGAATCTATAATTTTTTTTGGTTTTAATTTGTTTATAGAAGATAAAATTGACAAATATGGTTATTTCAAAATGATATTTATTTAATTAATCATTATATGTAAGTATAATACTCTTATTATGGGACTCTTCAGTGGTACGTATCCACGATCCCGCCTCGCGAGATTCGAACTCAAGATCTATCAGTCTCGTGCGCGAGTGCTTAACCACTAGACCACTAAATCGGCATCCAACGGTGTTGAGCAACAGTTCACTAATTGTCTTCAGTGAGTTGATATCTCACAACAGACCTGGTTGAACTCCACTGGTTACTGCTTCTCACTAGAACCCCAGGAAATAGACTGATAGGTCCTGGGTTCGAATCTCGCAAGGCGAGATCGTGGATGCGCACTTGTGAGGAGTCCCATAATAGGACGAAATTCTCTATGGTAATCATATTTAAAAAATTCTATAGATCTGTAAATCCCTTATCGTTTTTACCTTTTAAACAAATGTCCCTAGAATTCTCGTGATTTCAAAACATATTACAATAATTCCGGTTACATGCACTCTTTGTATAGATACTTCTATATGCATTACTCTCATTTTATTGTCCTCACAGTTGTTTTATTCTTTCTGAAACGAAGTTGAACTATTGGACGGTACTTTACTTTGGAGTCTTCTTGTTATTGATAAGTTAAAGGTTATACTGTTCTTCTGAATCTCCATTTTCATGCATTATTCCAATTTAAATTGTTGTAATCGTTTCGTAAGTAAAAAGATAATCGTCCATTACATAACTATATGGTCTTAGTCCCTACCCGAAAATAGTTTTAGTAGAAACAATGAACTTACTTAATAGTATAGTTCCGTAATAGCTTGTGGGGTGAATCTTAGTGTAGGTGACTCTAAGTGAATAATAGTTTGTTACTGGCGTAGCGGGCTTACACCATTTTTATAGGCATGATCAATAATTTGGGATATGGAGAATTAATCAGAAGTAGCCTAATGAGATGATCAGAAGTCCTAGGAATAGAATGAGATATATATATATATACGAGTATTTGTGCATTCCATTCGGTAAACGAATAAACTTTGTCGTTCAAGTAATCAGTTAGGGGTTAACACGTAGCACATCATGTATCAGCATCAGATTTTGGACACTGCGGATCATAACAGTTCCTGGCAACGTTATTTCTCTCAAACCCATGCGAAAATAAATTCCAGAATGTCGATGTCAGCATGTCAAATTAGATCTTTTTTGCAGCAGCAAAAAGAATCTCATGCACTACAATTGAAAATCACTGGAATGATGGGACAACGGTTGCCAATTCAAGAAAATTCTGTACAGGTGTCCGAGTTCACAGGCTCAACTATCAAATCGCTGATCAACACAATGAGTGGCTTTCATTTTGATCCTTATGCTGGTGTCACACTTGAATCATGAAGTATGAAAATGTTTGCCAAAAGGTGTCAATTGTGTTCATATATTGGCAAAATCTAACCCCCAGTACTTACTCAATTTTCTCCTATAGCTTTCCTAGAGTTACTGTCGATCCCAAACCCGGGTAAAGGAGGGGGGTTAGGCGTGAGGTCGGTAACCCCATTTTATAGAAAACACTTCGAATCATCGTTGAAAAATCTATTGAATGGAACTCGTCACTATACATCGACCTCCTTGTCCATGAGAGGGTGTTTAACGGTGTTGATGGGAGGACCTTGTGGAGCCTTGTTCGACAATATGGTGTGCCTGAGAAGATCGTCGTTACCATACGAAATTCATACGACAGACTACAATGCAAAGTTGTGCGTGGAGAGCATCTGACAGATGCATTACAAGTGAGAGCCAAATAAGGACGCTTACCCTCACTCTATCCTTCTTCTAATGGTTGACTGGATTATGGAGACCTCGACATTTGAGGGGGGCACGGAATACGATAAACAGCTCTGTTGGGGATGTCAAATCCCCAGAACTTACTTGATAAATGACTTAGTTTTGAAATTTTGAATTTAGCTGTTTTCGCGCCAAAAGCGCTCTTTTTACCTTCGCGTCATATTTCCCACTTGTAAACTATCTTAAACGCTACTGGTCCATTGTTTCTTTGAGTGTGCTATTTTATAATGATGCCCAAGGACAATTTGTTGCTGTGTATATACGTTTGACCTTTTACCCTTATGATTGCTGTGCTTCTGGCTGCTGAGGAATATATTTTCCCCACTTCCAACTTGCACTTCTTACTGTAGTCAGCTGGGTCAGGTCAGAATAGCTAGCTTATCGGTCTCTGGTCACAAGTCTTGTTCCGTTCGCTAACTAGTGAATTCGTAACGCTTCAGATATAACAAACTCGGAATCAAGTAGACGATTTGGACTTCACAGGTGGCTTGGCCCCTCTGCCCCATACACACGAACAAATACAGGTCAAGACAACTAGTGTAGCAGCAGCTTCTGCATCATTAGGCAAGATCCTCAAATACAACACGGAGAATACCAAACCAATCTCAGGAAGAGGTAGAAAGTTTCACGTACCTGGGAAGCATCATCGATGAAGAATGAGTATCTGATGCAGAAGTATTGACGAAACAAGGACAGCATTCCTACAATTTAAAAACATATGGAAGTCAAAACATGAGGATATATATTTTAAACTTAGTTAGATGCAGTACTAAAAGTTTTAAAGTGAACGAAGTATATTGTAGTTTCCCAAATCAAATGGATCGAATAAGACCCGCTAGATTTCGTGGAACCTTTGACTAATAGACTAGTTAAAAATCAGCTCGTAGGGTACTAATGCCTGATCAAGTCAAAAGGG
>NC_031496.1:31766345-31818702 GCF_000237925.1 Schistosoma mansoni
AACGAGGTATATTGTAGTTTCCCAATTCAAATGGATCGAATAAGACCGCTAAGATTTCGTGAAACCTTTGACTAATAGACTAGTTAAAATCAAGCTCGTAGGTTACTAATGCGTGATCAAGTCAAAAAGGGCTTTTCTTGGAGATTAGCATATGATTCAGATGGTAGGAGGCAATGGCTTTTGAATCTTTTACCACTGAAAACACTTTAAATAGATATTTATTCATGTTACATTTGTTGCTTGTTTCATGTCTCAAGTGGACTATTACAGAACTCATAGAATTGCAAGGTAGTCTAATATTATCAGGAAGTGTGGTAGGATCTTCTTGCAACTCATTATATTGCAGGCGTTATATTCTCTGTTTTCTCCCATTGAATGGAGAAACCTGTTTGTTTTAGCAAGGTCAATTCAAGTTTATGCTCCTTTGATGTAATCAATGCTATGATCAGACAATTAAAGATTTTTCAGTTTCCTGAGGGAAAAATGGTCTCGCAACTCTAATTAACCTCTGTTAGGTCCATTTTGAACATTTCATATGTGAAAATCCCTCCATGCATACATTCATAGCTTCTTCTTAATGTGTTCTTTATCTGTACATGTTTGTTAGTATTTTTGATGCCATTTTTTGATTGGGGTGTTTCATTTCATAATAGTTTTCTCAACTTTTCCTGTTGCTTTCATTGGGTTTCTATATTTCTTCTTGAACTGTATCTAATTTGTTTTGATTGTTATCATTCTGGCGGCTGCCGTATTGAGTGTTCGCTCTTTGATTGTGCTGTTTGATTTGACTGGGATCGTGCGTTTTGGTTGTAAATTGGAGCACTTTCCCAGAATTTGAAACACTTTGTGTTATAGAGCAACCTCTCAAACGGAATTTTTATTTGATCTATCCAGGAAGGATAGAATAACATTTGCTTTTTGGTGTGTTCGATTGACTATTCTGAGAACAATTGTTGGTTGAATAACTGTGTGGTAATATTTGTTTAGAACCGTTATTACCCCAATCGCTTTGTTCTGATCTCGATTGTGGCGCGCGTGTCTACGTTTACTCTCCAGTTATTCAGCAGCTAAACCTAGTTTGGAAACTATGTTTGGATCTTATAACCTCTATCTGAAGAAAAGGTAAGGGGTTTAGAATTCAAAATCAATTTAAGCACTCACTTCCCTGACTTATCAAACCATTTTGTTTCAAACTTCAACAAAATATTCCTTCCCTCTGTTTTTTGACTGAGAGGGGAAAAGACGAATTTTACCGGTACGTATAGCTCTAACACGCAGACTTAGCCACTAACTCTCATCTTTGTATTAGATTTATTGAATCGATAAGTTTGGATGTGTTGCACCCCTGACTTGTGCGATAGAGTGAGTCTGTATAGACGTTGGTCTGACTTAGATATGAGGCCATTCATTCTAGTCAGTCATACTATGGCGAGTCAACTATAGTATCCTAGGTCTACTTGTCTAGTACCTTGAATGGGTTCATCGTAGGCCCAATGTCTAGCAATACTACATCAGTAGGGCTATCAAGAAACAAAATCAACATAGTGTAGTGACCGGCCAGTCTCGATAAGAACACGATTGGAATAACGGAAACAATTATTATTATTGTGACCAATTGTACCAGAGATTGTTTTACTGTATTTGTTTAACTGTATCAGTTTCACTTCTTGTTTCGCTCTCCGCCTTGTTTGGTTCGAACTTGCTCACTCACTGCCCGTTTTGCCTGTACTCTTTGGCACGTCTCGGTATTATTTCTATACCACGAGATCGCCAATAAATATACTTGATCTGGATTAATAAAGCCTTCTGATTTACGAGCTATCAAAGGAACCAAGTCGTTTCTGGGCGCGTAAACGAATTGTAGTGGTGATCATAGTCCGTCTTCGACTCGACATCCACTACAAACTGGTGAACCCTATTTGGAATACTCACTACAAACTGGTGAGCCCTATTTGGAACACGCACAATATCTGGTGAACCAAAACTGGTAACGCAATTCATCGAGCACAGTTCAAACTTGGCCATTTTTCCAACCCAGATCAATTCGGTGAGTCTGTGTATCTATCCACTTCTGTTGCATATATTCGTATTGATATTTTCAATATATAATATCTTGGCAACTTACTATGGTGGATAACGATAAGAATAGTATAAATATTATAGACTCCGAGGTACAGGCTATTAATTTTCGACCGGTTCCTTTCATCCCTCATGATCCAGAAGTCTGGTTCGCGGCACTGGAATCTCAATTTGAGATCCGCCGCATAACCAACCAAAGGCAAAAGTACGCCTATGCTTTGGAATCATTGCCCGGGGATCACCTAACCGCTGTTCGTGAGGTTGTCCTCAATCCGAACGTTTACGACCGTCTTAAGGATGCCATCCTTCGACATTTCCTCCCATCAAGAGAGGAACGATTGAGGACTCTCTTAGCACGTCACCCTATGGGTGATGCTAAGCCGAGCCACCACCTCACGCGCCTGCAATCCCTTGCAGGAAACTCGACAGCCGACTCCGAAATAGTCAAAGAGTTATGGTTCGAAGCCTTACCAGTCAGTATCCAACCAACTCTTACGGCCCTGCTCGAGGACACCCCACTGAACAAGGTGGCCCTCATAGCAGACAAAATTCTAACACGTGCTAGCGCCAAAGACAACTACATTGTAGCCTCTACTTCCCGTACAAACATGGATTTCGATGCTAGACGACCTTCGGCTCATGGGGATAGGGACAGATGTATCCATACTCGTCTCAGTTTCCGAGACCGCTCAAATGTGCCAGCCCCCTACGTCCCCCGACCCAGGTCACAATCTCGAAAGGCCGTAACGACTCGCCCCAAGCGGGCATCTTCCAAGCCACGCCAGAAGGCGGTTTCGGAAGCGAGTTCGAGTTGGTGCTGGTTCCACCGTGCCTTCGGGGCCGGTGCCCGTCATTGTCGAGCTCCCTGCTCATACAAGGCGGGAACTTCCCGAGCCGGTGAGTAAATACGGCCGTACTCACCGGCCCTTCACCTCAGTTTGACCGTTTATTTTACGTGCACGATTATCGCACTAACGCTAGGTACCTAGTGGATACAGCTGCCCAAGTTTCTGTCGTACCTATCAGTAACAGTAAGTCTCAAGCTACGATGCTTCGACTACGCGCTGCGGATGACTCAGTCATTCCTAACTATGGTACACGACAACTTACGGTCAATCTGAGCAAACAGCCTTACGAAGGCCCTTTTCACGCGATTTCCCGTCACGAAAAGACCTTCAAGGTTGATCGACATGGCCGCGTCAAAGTAGTCAGCATTGATCGTCTCATGCCAGCACACGTCGATGACAGTGCCCTACCTGATAAGCCGAGACCCAATGCTAGACCTATCAAAGCTTCTAGCGGGATCTCTACATCTACTTCGGATCCCACGCTAGATGCACCTGAGACCTCATTCTCACGTCCCAGTCAACAGCACGTGTCATCTGCCCCATCTACGGACGAGACTTCCGTCTCACGTCCAGACCAGCAGACCACACCGCCCTTGACTGCGGATGAGATTGCAGGCTCACGAGGTTCGAACGAGACTACCGTCTCACGTTCCGGTCGCCGAGTACGCTTACCCGTACGCTTTCTCGACTAACCTCATAACCAACTACCGATACAGTATAGGAATCTACCCCTATACTACACGAAAGCTACACTTTTCTCTTTTTCTCTCATTTTTTTGTTTACCCCGAGCCTACGCCTCTGGCCATCGCTGTTCTGGTATCATCGACTTCAGTCAATCTTGGCGAAAGCTGGCCTGATCACCCACGCTCTAGTCAACTCACTCAGTCGATCTCTCTGGCTCCAAATACGTATGATATACATTTGGTCCCGAACATGGTTATCCTGGTCGCACCTGGTTCCTTGGCTCAATCTGGTTTCGTCCTACGTCTGCAGCGTTTCTGGTCCGGACCTCTACGAACTCAACCTTCAGATTCTGGATACAAACCACTCTGGTGTAGCATGCTAATCCAAACAATCAACACAGTACGTTCCTTCTGGTACCGTTCTACGTCAAAAACTTTTGGTGGCAACTCGAGGATCAACGATCACTTCCTGTCCTGCCAACGCCTTCGTCCTACAATTGCACGTTTCGCGATCAGTCCCACGAACGAAACCGCTACGTATCGAAAGTGTAAGCCCTTTCTAGCGGGGGGCTCCTGTAGTGACCGACCAGTCTCGATAAGAACACGATTGGAATAACGGAAACAATTATTATTATTGTGACCAATTGTACCAGAGATTGTTTTACTGTATTTGTTTAACTGTATCAGTTTCACTTCTTGTTTCGCTCTCCGCCTTGTTTGGTTCGAACTTGCTCACTCACTGCCCGTTTTGCCTGTACTCTTTGGCACGTCTCGGTATTATTTCTATACCACGAGATCGCCAATAAATATACTTGATCTGGATTAATAAAGCCTTCTGATTTACGAGCTATCAAAGGAACCAAGTCGTTTCTGGGCGCGTAAACGAATTGTAGTGGTGATCATAGTCCGTCTTCGACTCGACATCCACTACAAACTGGTGAACCCTATTTGGAATACTCACTTCAATTGTTTTACTGCGGAGTATGGAGTTATAGTAACTAGGCATCGAAAAACGTTTGTATAGTAGAATTGTATAATAAGTTATAAACTCATAAAGTGTCTAAAACAGAGTTTGGAACAAATTATGACGCTTACGAACACACATATGATCCAAAAAGTAGTGAAGCCTCGCCGCTACATTCTATGCCTAACCAGTAGACAAAACGCAAGCTAACGGATGTCACTAAAACAAACTATCACTGAGGAAACTGCGAGCGAATTGCGGAAACCATGTGCATTGTGTAGTGAAATGGAACAAATTTTAAATAAGAGAAAGTCGACTAGCTTGGTCACCAATAGAGTTTCCAAGCTAGCAAACATAATTTATATCGAGGTATGCCCACTTATTGTCCAATAGCATAAAAGACCTTTCTGGCATTTAGTGGGAGTTTTTTTACGTAAAAAACATCCGTTACCACATCTACATGTGACGCCTACTATTTTTTTATAGTTCAGCTGTGACAACGCTAATAGCAAGAATTGTTTGTTGTGTCTGGCAGCCGTGAAGTAATCCAAACTAGCTGTCCTCTCTACCGTCTGTCCCATCAATCTCATCGATAAGTACAGAGCATCATATCAATACCAAACAGTAGTTATATTAACAATTCGTCCCTGATGTAAAGGATTCCGGTTGAACACGTTGTGACGATATGTATTAATGTGAACTGTGGGAATTAAAGAATCACTTCGTCAGTGACTGATTGTCTACCAAGTATTTACTTTGACTACTACAGAACCTTATCTTGTGAGGTGAACACCACAACTTAGACCCATAGTACTGAGATTCTGGAACGTTCGATGTGAAGGGAATGAGTTTGATCATAAATCAACATTTCTCAAGAAGCGCCAATCAATTTATTTCTTTGAAAACCGCTTAAGACGACACATAATTAGCTTATTGGAAGCATGAAGAGCGAGTTAAAACCGAAAAATGCGTGATTTAGTGGACTCTACATTACTGTGTAATTTTTTGTTCGCTACCTGTTTTACTATATGACACCAACTAAAAAATCTATCACATCAAAATTCGTTCTCTTGCAGTATAAGCAAAGTCTACTTTAAAGTCCATTTCGATTCCAGTTCTTCATCAATGTTCCACCAAGAAAATATAACTACATCCTGATGCTAAGTTCATGTCATTGATGACTTACAGCAAAAGTTAATATTGACCTGGTAAGTAGTTGGTTTGGTGCTTATATCCTTCCATTAACCTTTGATTTCAAGAAATTCTGTATATTCCAGGGATTAATCTAGTCTCTGTACACTGTCCATGATGCATCGAGGGAACAAATACATTGCTGTTAAATTTTCTTGGTTAGGGAGACCCGAATTTACTGTATGAATGTACTGACAAGCTACCGAACAACTTCTTCCCTCTCTAGTGATATTCATGTCCCCTATCACTTAATTCTTTATTAAAGGACGTGATATATTTTTTCACCAGTGCTCAAAATGATTTTGAGCATTCTGCTATGACAGTTTCTAGACAGCACAACAGAGTTTCAGACTAAGACGAGACTATTAAAACATGATAAAATACGAGAACTGTAAAACGATCAGTCATTTAGTCCATACTTTGTGTAGGAAGCTGGAGTTCAACCGGGTCTGTTGTGAGATGGTAACTCACTCAAGACAATGGTGGATGTCATTCAATGTCTTGGATTAGCTGAAGTTAGACATTAACATAGTTGGATGCAGGCTCGGTGGTCTCAATTGTTAAAAACAATTATAGACGTAGAAAGTTACTTGCCTACGTCTGTTACTCCCAATGGACCATAGGCCGCCAACCAGAATTCTCCAACCCACTCTGTTCTGGGCCTTACTTTCTAGTTCTGTACAATTCTTAATCATTCTTCTTATGTCTGTCTCCATTTCTCGGCGTAATAAGTTCTTTGATCTTCCTCTTCTCCTTTGGCCTTCAGGATTCCATGTGAGGGCTTGCCTTGTGACGCAGTTGGGTGATTTCTTCAATGTGTGTCCTATCTACTTCCAGCGCATCTTCCTTCGCTAAAACCTGGTTTGTTCTGTTGCACAGTAGAATGTTGCTGATAGTGTCTGGTCAACGGATCCGAAGTATCTTGCGTAGACAGCTGTTAATAAACACTTGTATCTTCTGGATGATGGCTTTCGTAGTTTTCCAATATTCCATCACATACAGTAGAACTGTCTTGACATTTGTGTTGAAAATCCGGGTCTTGGTGTTGGTTGACAATTTTTTTGAGTCCCAGATGTCCTTCAGTTGTAAATATACTGCTCTTGCTTTACCGATCCGCGTCTTCACATCTGCATCTGATCCACCGTGTTCATCAATGATGTTGCCCAGATATGTAAAGGTTTTCACATCCTCAGAAGCATCTCCGTCAAGTGCAATTCGATTGGTGCATATTGTATTGTATCGGAGAGTCTTGCTTTTCCCTTTATTTATATTGAGACCTACTGCTGCTGAGGCTACTGCCTTACTGGCCGTCTTCTCCTGCATTTGTTGTTGCGTTTGTGATAGAAGAGCCAGATTATCTGCGAAGTCTAAATCGTCAAGCTGCATCCTGCCTGTCCATTGTATCCCATGCTTCCCTCCAGATGTTGACGTCTTCACTATCCAGTCGATCACCCGGAGAAAGAGAAAGGGTGAGAGTAAACAACCTTGCCTAACACCGGTCTTTACCTCGAATGAGTTGGTGAGTTATCCTCCATGAACAATTCGGCAGTTATATCCATTATAGGAATTCCGTATGATATTGACTACCTTCTCAGGCACGCCGTAGTGTCGAAGAAGCCTCCATAGTGTTGTCCTGTCCATGCTATCAAATGCATTCTCGTGGCCAATAAAAGTTATGAAAAGTGATGAATTCCATTCAATTGATTGTTCCACAATGATACGTGGTGTTGCGATTCGGCCTGTACAGGATCGGTCCTTAGGAAATTCAGCCTGTTGATCTCGAAGTTGGGCGTCTACGGAGTTCCTCATTCTGCTTAACAATACCCTGATGAAGACTTTTCCTGGTATTGAGAGAAGAGTGATGCTCCTGTAGTTATCACACTTGCTGAGATCGCCTTTTTTGTTGTTTTGATCAGAAGTCCTTACTTCCATGCTGTTTGTACTTCTTCTTCAATCCGAATCTTGCTGAAAAGAATGTGGGATATCTTTGCAGTTGCTGCTACATTTGCTTTCAGTGCCTCTGCTGGAATGTTGTCTAGTCCTGCTGCTTTGCCGCTCTTGATTTGTCTGATGGCAATGCTGATCTCTTCAATTGTTGGTGGGCCAACAGCGATTGTGATGTCTGTGGGTGCTACTTCGATATTGGGTGGGTTCAATGGAGCTGGTCAATTCACGAGTTATTTGAAGTGTTCTAACCACCTGTTTCGTTGTTCTTCAATGTTGGTGATTACTTTGCCTTCCTTGCTTTTCACTGGTCGTTCTGGTTTACGGTAATTTCCAGCGAGTTTCTTTGTTGAATCATACAATTGTCTCATGTTTCCCTCTCTTGCAGCCTTTTCCGCTGTCATTGCCAAATCTTCCACATATTTACGTTTGTTGACTCTGATGCTCCTCTTCACTTGCTTGTTTGCCTCTGTGTATTTGGCTTGTGCCTTGGCTTTTTCTGCTTTTGTTCGGTTGGTATTATTGCTGCCATCTTGTTCCTCTTTTCTTCAATCTTATCTAGTGTATCAACAGTGATGGTGTTTCTTGTGGCCCAGAACCTCCTAACATGTTGAAATGATTGCCTCATTGATACCTTACCAGTTGCTCTCCATAGTAGTTCCCTCTCCATTTAGTAGATCATGAAAGGCCTAAAACCTGTTGCTGAGGGCTATGTTGAATTTGTTGAGTTTGTCAGCATCTCGAAGAAAGGTCGTGTTAAACTTTTGTGATGTTGTCCGCGCCGTTGTCCAGTGCTTCTTGAGTTTTAGTTTCATCTTGGTGACCAGCAAATGATGATCTGATGCTATATCAGATCCTCCCCTGGTTCTTACATCCTCCATCGTCCTCCTGAACATTTTGTTGACGCAGATATGGTCGATTTGGTTCTGTAAATATCAGTTCATCGTATCCAACTATTTTTGTCCAAGGATTTTCATATCAATTGCGCTTCGTTCCCGTTCTTTCCTTATCGACCTCCTACCGAAATAAATCTAGTACCCGACCTTCGTAAAATACTACTTATATGGATATAAGTAACCCACACCACAGATATGGTCGATTTAGTTCTGTATAGTATGATCCGGTGAAGTCCATGTGGTTTTGTGGGAATATAGTGCCGCCTATGACCAGTTTGTTGAAGGCATATAGGTTTGCAAATCTCCCACCATTTTCGTTCCTTTCTCCCAGTCCATGTCGTCCCATGATGTCTTCATATCCAGTGTTGTCCATTCCAACCTTGGCATGCAAATCTCCCATCAGAAAGGTCAGGGCCTTGGTTGGGCACTTGTCGACGATCGACTGCAGCCTATCGTAGAATTGATCTTTAACGTCTTCATCATAGTCGTTGGTAGGCGCAAAGCATTGGATAACGTTCATTATAATGCCCTCTTTCTTTTTTTTGAAGGAGGCTTTGATGATCCTTGGTCCATAAGATTCCCATCCAATAAGTGCATTTTGTGCTTGTTTGGACAGCATCAATGCAACTCCTTGTGTGCGTGGAACATTTTCTTCTTCATAGCCGGAGTATAACGGAAAATCCTCTGAAGTTAGTCGTTGTTGTCCAACCTGCATCCAATATATTTCACTGATCCCAATCACCTCCAGCTCGTATCTTTTCATTTCTGCAGCAATTCGGAAGACTCTCCCGGTCTCCCACATTGTTCAGACGTTCCATGTACCTATAAAAATTGTTGCTCTGGCTGTTAAAAGAGGCATCGGCCTCGTGACTTCCCAAGGAACTCGGCTTTCATTATGAGGTGTCATAATTCATCCTTTAACTCCCAGGACAGAGTTTAAATTGTTTGGATAATTTTTTCCGGTTAGCGTTTTTTAGCGAGTTGGTTTTCTACGGGATGGGGTCGCTAATCCCATGTCCAACCCTCCTCGTTTACACGGGCTTGGGACAAGCGGTATCCCCCAGAGGAGCTACAGGTGTTAAGTAAGTAGGTAAGTACTCCTGGCTGAAGGTGATTGGCCAAACAATCCAAAGATTTGACGTACAAATTCCCTCAGACTACCAAATAAAATGGTACAGCTCCTACAATGAGGATGATGATGCCATTTTCATCCCAGAAACATAGTTAACTTCAAAAAGATATAGCCAAGTTCAGTTGTGTAATTTCTTACTTTTTACAACCGACAGATTAATTTGAGGAGAAACATACTATCACCCTGTACGTGGAAAACACCACAACCATGCGAGCTATCGAGACAGTGAGGGATAATGATCTAGTTATGGTGCGTGATCAAGCGCTTTGGGTGTATCCATTAACATGAATGAGATCATAAACAATATCGGAGACTTACTGAACTATTAATTTTGGTGAATTTATTTACCACTACAAACCGTTTGGTCTCAAAGATATTTGACTACAAAAAGCATCCGGGTGATGAAAAGGGAATAAAATAGTTTGTGCTTCACATGTGATGTTCCGAGAACTGATTCTAAAGTTGTCTAAACCTTTGCTTTTACATCATGTACGGTGCCATAATTGTACTTTGACTGGTCTGATGTCACGCCGGCGCGTAGCGGGTTAACGTTTGTTCATGGCCACCGAGCACCCAGCCAAGGGACGGTTAAGTGTATCGAATACAGTAAGCAAACTTAGTATTTCTTTTGCATCGGTTTACTGTATTTACAGGAAAAATTGGTAAATTTAAGTCTTCATGATAGCGATCAGTCTACAACCGATTCCCACCTAAAACTAAATGGTTGCCTCGTTAATAAGGACAACCCATGGGTTCGAGGTATGTTTCATATGTATCTATTTAAGTGTGTGTCAGCCCCATGTTCATCTGGTGATGGTTCTGACTCGACTACATCCCATGAAGGTGTTTGTAGTAAAGATCAAGATTGGCCAACACTTCAAAGTGCTCTTTCACAAGTTCCACAATGCACCACTGGTACTTTAGATGCATGCTCGAAACAAAAAGATAAAAACAATCAAAAGGTAAGTTTTTCCGCGAGATTCACCTTTAGCTCGCTGCGGTTGGTTCTTGCCAGATACATTTGGGCTCCAAACCCATTACCAATCATCAAAAGAAAAAGTGGGAACAAGCCACTGTTGAGTACATTTTCCCAAAACCTAACAGCACTGACGGATTTGTCGGTTATCGGTCGGATTCGCATCGGTGGAACCGGTCAGGTGAACACGATAAAGAAAATTATAACGGGAAATCAAAGATTGGATCTAATAGTTCTGTCGATAAAGAGTGCTTAAACCCAAGCCAAAATAATCTTGTTCACTCGGGGACAAGACCTCGTCCGTTCGTTCGTCATATGCGGTTCTCGAAATCCGGTCGCCCACAAGTAAGTTTTCGTAATAAGTTCCAAACCATTAATGTAGCTAGGGTAAGTCTTTTTTTCCTTCAATGTTCATTTCCCTAAACCTAGTCATTCAGCCGTTTCTTTCCCTGTTTAGTATTAACAAATCTCAGTTCCTCATTTAAGTTAGCTACTTTGACTTGAATGGGTTATGTGTTACCCCTTGTGGAGCAGAATCGGTCGCCCACGAACACTCCATCCAACCTGTCCCGGGCAATCCTTTCAAGTTGCTATTCGTCCCTTTCACATCTGCTTTCGATTCTCGACACAGTGTTCCTTGGTCATCATCTTTTCTGTTTTCCTTCAGAGTTTCAGGCTAGCGCTTGCCTCGTGATGCAGTTTGGTAGTTCCTGTAATGTATGTTCTATCTTCCTCCAGTGTCTTTTCCTGATTTTCTTCTTCAGATGGAAGCTGCTTTCTTCTACCACAGTAGGCTGTTGCTGATGGTATCCGGTCGACAGATCTGGAGTGCCCTGTGTAGAAAATATCTTGTAAATACTAGTACATTTTTATTATTTATTTATTTAAACACATATATCTTGGTACAAAAGGGCACCAGGTACATATGCGCCACACAAAATAATGAAAGTAGGAAGAGAAGGGATGAAAAGATAAGGCGGACTAAAATGTACAACCAGAAGACTCTTTCAAATAGGAAAGTAAGAACCATACTTTATGTAGAAAGTAAAAGAAGGTTGCAGCAGGATCGCCACTGGTTTCTATTCTGAGCCATATCTGATAACGTCTCTAGCCACTGTGTTGCACCATCTCTCGGACCCCAACCAAGGAGTCGTGAAGGACCAACAAAAGCTAGCCCTTTGCAGCTCTCTTTCATGCCACGACACCATGTCATACACTGACCTCCTCTCCGCTTTTTCCAACCAGTCCCAGGGTCGGCAAATAATGCACGACGTGGAAGTCTCTGGGACGACATTCGTAAAACATGTCGAAGCCACCGAAGTCGGTGTTTCAAGATGGTGACACCAATTGAATTATCGTCTCTGTGCCCGAACACACGATGCCGAACCTCTGCATTACTAACATGGTGTTGCCACTGTATGTCAGCAATCCTTCGGAGACAACGATGATCGAACACAGAGAGACGTCTAACATCCTCAACTCGGAGAGGCCAGGTTTCACAAGCATAGAGCAAAACTGCTCTCACCGACGCGTTGTAAATCCGACTTTTTACAGCCAGACTAACATCACGAAGGAGCCAAAGATGGCCCAGATTGGCATAAGCCGATCTGGCTTTCCTTATACGTGCATCAATCTCATCACTCACGCCACCACCAGCACTTATATAGCTACCTAGATACACGAACTTCTCAACTACTTCGATCTGCTCACCATCCAGGGTGAGTACAGGATTAGAATCCTGCCAGTCTTGTAGAAGTACTTTGCACTTGGAGGGTGCAAAGCACATGCCGTACCTGCGGACACTGATTGCCAACTGATTAAGTGCTGATTGCATGCCTTGGGCATTATCGCACAGTAAGACAATATCATCCGCATACTCAAGGTCGAGAAGTCGTTCTCCAGGCAACATATCCACACCGCCATTACTTACATCCATCAGAGCTGTTTCCAAGATGTCGTCGATGGCAAAGTTGAAGAGGAATGGTGAGATCGGGCAACCCTGCCTAACCCCACTGCTCGAATGGAACAAGGGAGAAAGGTGGTTGTATGCCCTCACTCTGCCTGAGGTGTTCGTGTACAGGGCCTTTAAGATGTTAATGAACTTCTCAGGCACACCCTTCTTCAATAGACAATCCCAGAGAACAGTCCTGTCCAACGAATCGAAGGCCGCCCTGATATCAAGAAACACTACGATTGTTGGCCTGCGATAAGTATGACGGTGTTCTAACATTTGGCGGAGGGTGAAGATGTGATCAATGCATCCTCGACCAGAACGAAAACCAGCCTGCTCCTCGCGAGTCAATCGTTCTCGGGTTTTAAACAACCTACGAAGAATGATAGAAGCCAATAGTTTGGACGCAATCGGAAGTAGACTTATCCCCCGATAGTTATTACAGGAACAACGTGAACCCTTTTTAAAGATAGGGACGACTATTGACTCATTCCATGATGTTGGAACACTTTCTTGCTCCCAAACCTTTCCAAACAACACAGTCAATTCCTTAGTCAGAAAGTCGCCACCATCTTTAAAAAGAACCGGAGGTAAGTCATCTGGGCGCGGTGATTTGTAGCGCTTCAAGAGTTGGAGTTCCTTGCGGACTTCCACCTCGTTTGGTGGATCAGTCGTCACCGGCCATGGGGGGCAGGACAAGCTGGTTGATGTTGCCGGAGCAGCAGGCCAGTTGAACTGCCCTTCGAAAAATTCCGCCCATCGTCCAAGACGTCGGGAGATGTTAGTGATTGGCATCCCGTCATCCTCGTAGATTGTTTCACTCACACTAGACTTCTTGCTGCCAGTGGCTCGGATGAGTTGGAAGAGCTTCTGGCAGTTACCAGATGCAGCTGCTGCTTCCATCTCATTAGCACGCTCCGACCACCAGGCTTCTCGGTCCTTACGCAAGCTTTGCCCGATTTCATTACGTAACAGCCTTCGTTTGTGGTCAAACTCACGGTCACCCGGAGTAGACCGACGGGCTTCGATCAGTTGTAAGGAGCCAGAAGAAACCCAGTGCTCTTAAGCGGGACGTTTCGCGAAGCCGCAAGTGGCTTTACTCGCCATTTTCATGGCGTCGTGAAGATGCAACCAATGCTCATCTATACTTTTCGGTGGGATGGTAGCTAGCCTAGAGGCTAGCTCCGCTCGGTACTTACTTGCAACAGGAGTTGCAGCCAGTTTACTAATATCAATCCGTTGGTGGTGGTCAATCCTTCGGCCACTGAAAAGTAAGGTGAGATTGGCGCAGACCAGGGCATGATCAGACTCCAGATAGGTACTCCAAAAGGAGCGGCAGTCTTGTACACAACCACGCCAGCGGTAGCTGATCGCGACGTGATCAATCTGAGTCCAGGCTTGGGATGCAGAGGAAGGACGCCAGGTGGCACACCGGCGATGACTGTGCCGGAAGTTAGTGCTGGCCAGAAACAGGTTGTGGTCTGTGCACAGTTGCAGCAAACGGTCCCCGTTATCTGTCCTGCGACCAACAAGTCCCCATCGGCCACCTAGACGACTCTCTTCTGTGCCTAGACGCCCGACCTGTGCATTCAAGTCTCCGGCTAGTACTACAATATCTGTCGAACGCGCTTTCTGGAGAAGAACTGTTAACTGATGGTAAAACTCATCCTTGATTGCATCCGGGCTGCAATCTGTCGGGGCATAGGCGGAGATGACGAAAAGACACCGTTTCTCACGCCGGTTTCTTCTCAATTTGATGGAACTTTCTAATCTAACAGCACATAACCGACTGTTAATGGGGAACCAATCGATTAGTGCTGCCTCAGCTCTAGCGCTTAGTGCGACACCAACGCCAGCAAGACCAGACGAAGATGCCACAGGGTCCCCGGATAAGCGCACGTGGAACAAGCTATTCGAGGCGTCAGATGGAGAGCGGATTTGTAGTACTTCACTAGAGTCTTGAATACGGGTCTCGGATAGACAGCAAACATCAACATTAAGACCTTCCAAAGACATAGCCAGCCCTATCTGTTGTCTGATCTGCATTAGTGTGCGAACGTTGAAGGAAGCCAGCTTGAACGGCGTACGCGGTTTCAGAAAGACTGCCTCAGTATTCATTATCGTTGGAAGCATTCACTTTCAACCAGACAGTGACTGGAGATCGTTTAGATAGGACAGATTTTCCACCATGAGCGAGCTGATGCATAAGTTGAAAAGTAAGGTTACACAAATTGGGGGTAAAAGGGGGTGAATTAGCGATATGGTAAGTAGTAATAATAATAATAATAGTAATAATAATAATAATGATAATAATAACGTAAATTGTCTTGCTTATAATATGAGCAGGAATAGAATCGTCAATAGAGTTCGTCATTTCATTCATTTGTGTGTGGGCTGTGATACTGCCCGGGTGCCCAAACCGAAGCAGGTGGTTTTCTTAGGGGGCCACACCCGGAGCCTTTGACCTAAAGGTCTGATCCACAAGGCAGTGGAGCATCGTGAGGAGATGCAGTCCCATGGTAGTCGTTGACCAATGACAGGTTCTTCCGCCATTCGTTCCATCAGGAAACTGGAGCCCATGTGCACCATTGGTTTGGAATCAGGGTTTTCCAACTCCCCTAGGTGGACACGGAGGGTCCACCAATCCGGTTATAGCGCCGGACATTCGCTTTTCGTCCTCTCACTTTCGTAAACAACACCCCCGACACGAGAAGGCAGTGAGTAGGACTTCCCTGGCAGAGGCTATATATTCGCTGGCCATATGAGAGCATTTCGAGAGGGAGAGTAGACTCTCCCCACTCTCGGCCGTACCAGGGCATTTGGGGGGCGAGTACATTTTTGATGATGGTTGTAGTAGTTCTCCAAGTTCCAGCTCCGTACGAACGCTATGGCATTTAGCTCGAAACAAAACTTAAGTAATTAATCCACCGGTAATCTAATGTCTGAGGAGCAGGCGATATTCATCAAAGTAGATGTTGCTTCAAACCCATTCATCCTCTGCCTCCCATACTTCAAAAGTCAGTCTGTCCATATATTTTTCGGTTCTAGATTTTCGCTTTTGAACTATATTCTATATGCTTTTTCCCATTGCCGTTAGTGGTGATAATTTTGTTGACAAATTTCTATGCAAGTTATGGCGATTTAAAGGACTTCGCCTTTACTATTTGTCCAAGGTTAAAACTAGATTAAACTGTAGTAATTTTTACGCAGTTTGTAATCCATTTTGAATATAGCAGTCCTTGAAACATCTAATGACTTACACAGGATATGAAAGTCTAATTATAGTAATATTATTATGTTTAGTCTCCCTCTATTTCAAACCCAGTAGTCCTTATGAACGTAAAGCGATAGTAATAGTTGTGTAATAGACATCAGTTTATCTATTGTCTACATAATTAAAGACAACCATATTAAGAACTTAACTTTCTAAACTGCTCTCTTAATTATAGCGTCGACAGCAAACATCTGGTACCTCTGTAACAGCAGCTAACCGTAGCATACCTGGCCCCAAAAATTCAGAACAAATGTACTCCCCAAACAATTTATGGGTTCCAAGTGACATCGGTCAAGCTGCAAACTTGGGTCGCATGACAACTCATGGTCGTTCAGCTCCGGGAAAGCTTAACAACGTGCCTCACCTGATTCCTATTCCACTTTATGGGCCAGTCCCTCAAACTTCCCCTTTATCGCCTTCATTTCGTAAGTTGAATAGTTTTCCTATCAATTCATCCACTATCACCCATCTAGTTTTCATGTGATTGTTTGTCTAGGTTTCACAAGTATTAGGGTGATTGTCCTTTGGACTATTAGATACTGATCGTCATATCATTCATCACTTCCATGCTTTGTCACAATATTACAGTACAATTCTACCCGTTCAGGCACTCGGTTAATACATCTTGAACGTGTTTATTGACACTACTTCTGTCTGTCAGCGCTTCCATATTGCCCACATAGTAAAAATATACTTCCCGAAGGAGCCGTTAACGAGATTGGTTATAGGAAAGCAATACCACTGGAGGTGCTGGTTACCTTAGGGGGACAACATTCCGCTGTCAAACATCGATGTTGCTTCCAGCCTAATTGCCTCTCAACTGAATTGCCCGTAATAAGAAAACAGGGGAAATTGAAATAGTGTGGACTAAATCTGGCAGTTCAGATCAAGACATGACCAGTTTCCAAAGTCTGGTTGTTTCAGCTACTTAGAAGACTGTAGGGCCAGGTTTCATAAGCATAGAACAAAACTGCTCTCACCAACTCATAAACTTTACCTTTTACACCCAGACTGGCATAAAGTCACATTGGCGCCATAGATGGCTGAGATTGATATGAACCGCTCTGGTTTTCACTGTATGTAGACTGATCTCGTCTGTCATTTTATGACCGCCACCACCACTCACACAGCCACCAAAACACAGACTTTTCGAATACCTCTGATGGCTCATCATCAAGAGTGGGTGTGGACATAAGCTCCTGTCAGTCTCGCCAAAGCACTTTGCATTTGGAATATGTGAAGTACATGCAATATTTATTTTATTTATTTATGTAAACACATATATATTGGTACAAAAGGGCACCAGATACATATGCGCCACACAAAATAATGAAAGTAGGAATAGAAGGGATGAAAAGATAAGGCGGACTGAAATGTACAACCGGGAGACTTTTTCAGTTAAGAAAGTTAGAACCACTCTTTATGTAGAAAGTAAAAGAAGGTTGCAGCAGGATCGCCACTGGCTTCTATTCTGAGCCATATCTGATAACGTCTCTAGCCACTATGTTACACCATCTCTCGGACCCCAGCCAGGGAGTCGTGAAGGACCAACAGAAGCTAGCCCTTTGCAGCTCTCTTTCATGCCACGACACCATGTCAAACACTGACCTCCTCTCCGCTTTTTCCAACCAGTCCCAGAGTCGGCAAATAATGCACGACGTGGAAGTCTCTGGGACGACATTCGTAAAACATGTCCAAGCCACCGAAGTCGGTGTTTCAAGATGGTGACACCAATTGAATTATCGTCTCTGCGCCCGAACACACGATGCCGAACCTCTGCATTACTAACATGGTGTTGCCACTGGATGTCAGCAATCCTTCGGAGAAAACGATGATCGAACACAGAGAGACGTCTAACATCCTCAACTCGGAGAGGCCAGGTTTCACAAGCATAGAGCAAAACTGCTCTCACCGACGCGTTGTAAATCCGACCTTTTACAGCCAGACTAACATCACGAAGGCGCCAAAGATGGCCCAGATTGGCATAAGCCGCTCTGGCTTTCATTATACGTGCATCAATCTCATCACTCACGCCACCACCAGCACTTATGTAGCTACCTAGATACACGAACTTCTCAACTACTTCAATCTGCTCACCATCCAGGGTGAGTACAGGATTAGAATCCTGCCAGTCTTGTAGAAGTACTTTGCACTTGGAGGGTGCAAAGCACATACCGTACCTGCGGACACTGATTAAGTGCGGATTGCATGCCTTGGGCATTATCGCACAGTAAGACAATATCATCCGCATACTGGATGTCGAGAAGTTGTTCTCCAGGCAGCAGATCCACACCGACATTACTTACATCCGTCAGAGCTGTTTCCAGGATGTCATCGATGGCAAAGTTGAAGAGGAATGGTGAGATCGGGCAACCCTGCCTAACCCCACTGCTCGAATGAAACAAGGGAGGAAGGTGGTTATATGCCCTCACTCTGCCTGAGGTGTTCGTATACAGGGCCTTTAATATGTTAATGAACTTCTCAGGCACACCCTTCTTCAATAGACAATCCCAGAGAACAGTCCTGTCCAACGAATCGAAGGCCGCCCTGATATCAAGAAACACTACGATTGTTGGCCTGCGATAAGTATGACGGTGTCCTAACATTTGGCGGAGGGTGAAGATGTGATCAATGCATCCTCGACCAGAACGAAAACCAGCCTGCTCCTCGCGAGTCAATCGTTCTCGGGTTTTAAACAACCTACGAAGAATGATAGAAGCCAATAGTTTGGACGCAATCGGAAGTAGACTTATCCCCCGATAGTTATTACAGGAACAACGTGAACCCTTTTTAAAGATAGGGACGACTATTGACTCATTCCATGATGTTGGAACACTTTCTTGCTCCCAAACCTTTCCAAACAACACAGTCAATTCCTTAGTCAGAAAGTCGCCACCATCTTTAAAAAGAACCGGAGGTAAGTCATCTGGGCCAGGTGATTTGTAACGTTTCAAGAGTTGGAGTTCCTTGCGGACTTCCACCTCGTTTGGTGGATCAGTCGTCACCGGCCATGGGGGGCAGGACAAGCTGGTTGATGTTGCCGGAGCAGCAGGCCAGTTGAACTGCCCTTCGAAAAATTCCGCCCATCGTCCAAGACGTCGAGAGATGTTAGTGATTGGCATCCCGTCATCCTCGTAGATTGTTTCACTCACACTAGACTTCTTGCTGCCAGTGGCTCGGATGAGTTGGAAGAGCTTCCGGCAGTTATCAGATGCAGCTGCTTCTTCCATCTCATTAGCACGCTCCGACCACCAGGCTTCTCGGTCCTTACGCAAGCTTTGCCCAATTTCATTACGTAACAGCCTTCGTTTGTGGTCAAACTCACGGTCACCCGGAGTAGACCGACGGGCTTCGATCAGTTGTAAGGAGCCAGAAGAAACCCAGTGCTCTTAAGCGGGACGTTTCGCGAAGCCGCAAGTGGCTTTACTCGCCATTTTCATGGCGTCGTGAAGATGCAACCAATGCTCATCTATACTTTTCGGTGGGATGGTAGCTAGCCTAGAGGCTAGCTCCGCTCGGTACTTACTTGCAACAGGAGTTGCAGCCAGTTTACTAATATCAATCCGTTGGTGGTGGTCAATCCTTCGGCCACTGAAAAGTAAGGTGAGATTGGCGCAGACCAGGGCATGATCAGACTCCAGATAGGTACTCCAAAAGGAGCGGCAGTCTTGTACACAACCACGCCAGCGGTAGCTGATCGCGATGTGATCAATCTGACCAACCCAGTTAAAGCTCCGGAAATTCGGTTTTCATCCTCCCAATTTTGTAAACAACACTCACGCCACGAGAAGGCAGTGAGTAGGACTTCCCTGACGGTGACTGTATACGCCTGGTCATGTAAGAGCATTTTGAGAGGGACAGCTGACTTCTCCCCACTCTCGACTGTACCAGGGCATTTAGGGACGCACCAAAGGACAATATTTGCTTACTTAGGATCAAACGTCTTTCTGGATGACAAGTCCACATGATAATTACCTCCCGTCAGAACTGATCTCAAAATGTCAGTGAAGGCAAAGTTAAAGAGTAATGGTAAGATTGTCCAACACTACTAAACCCCACTGCTCAGTTTGTCAGTCAAATGCAACGTAGAACCTAGTAGATGTGTATATCTTTTCAAGTTACCATGCCCATCAACACAGCGAGACAAAATTATGAAGGGAAATCCCCAAGTAGTAGTGGTTGCAACAGCATTGACGACAGCAGGAAAGACTGAGTCTCTAGGATACATTTCGGGAAGAAATTATAGATTGGTGAAGTAAAGAAAGATTTATAAGGAATCTGTAAATCCAGAATTTTAAGGAAGAGCAAGAGTGAGTGAATCTGTGCTTTTGCTAACGATCATTCGCCATGTCATTCATAGTCTCTAATCACTGGTTGCGATAATCACGTTAACTGCAACTATCTACATGACTCAGACCAACAGTTAGTAACTTCAATGACTAATGCCATATCTTGTTTGGGAACTGCTACTTCCATGGTCCTAAGTTGTACGGGGATTGATTCGAAGACACGTATGGTCGAATATTAGTAACCCACAAATATCCTCTATTATTAGATGTCATGTTTCACCCATGAAGAAAAAAGAAGTGAACTACCGCTCAATGTACTTGTCTTTTAGTTAACAAGCAGATATCTTACTTTTGATACAAGTGACTAGTTA
Source organism: Schistosoma mansoni (assembly GCF_000237925.1). Lineage (NCBI taxonomy): Eukaryota > Metazoa > Platyhelminthes > Trematoda > Strigeidida > Schistosomatidae > Schistosoma > Schistosoma mansoni. Next base: position 31,786,945 of record NC_031496.1, read on the forward strand.
GCAAAAGCCAATCGGGCTTTCTCGATTAGTACCGAAAGTTTGTCAGATACCAACCCACTATGCTTTATACGATGAATAAAGTGGTCGATACTTTGAGCTCTTTCACGTTCTGTACTTATCTCAGGCAGTGGGGCAGAGTGATTGTGAAGCGATAGTTTGCATTTAGATGGAGGAACACGCATCCCAAACAGGCTACGACCATAGTTGGAAGTCTGTATGTCTATCTGTGTTCCAAAGTCTGGTGAAATTTGTGTTCTACGCATTCACGTCCAGGTCTGAGACAAGCCTGGTTTTCCTAAGTTTTCTCCCCACAAGCCTTAGTTAAGCTATGTGGTTACTGCATGAGGATTTACTTCTCTATAGACTGGAACTACCTGTGATCGAAATTAGTGTAGTTCTCAGACTCTCTAGCTGAGGTATCAGTCAACTTAACTTTTAAAACTGGACCACGGTCCCTGAGGATTTCTGGTGTTAATTCACAAAGCCTGCTGTTCTCCCTTGCTTTAGGTCAGTTATGGCTTTTTCTACTTCTAGAGTCGTAGGACTTTTGCTGACATCCCATTCAGGATGTCTGGTAAAAGTGGATAATTTGCAGATAGTCAGAGAGCAGTTTAATTGTTCTTCAATGTTCTGCCCATTGTTTCGGTTTCCTGATTGGAGTACAGATCACTAAAATTTGGTGAAGTGTGAAGATATGATCAGTATATTCATGACTGGAATAAAGATTAGCTTGCTTCTTACCAGTTTTTAGTGGATTTTAAATAATCTATGAAGTATCACAAAATGCAAGTAGTTTGGACGCAGTCAAAAGTAGATTTATCTCCTGTAATCGTTGGGTTGACTACGTAAAATCGTTTTTTGAAAATGAGGATAACCGTAGCTGCCTTCCTGGATGTTTGGATACAAATTACCAAACCTTTCCAAACAATCCAGTGATTTGTTTGTCCAGAAGTTTTCAAATATCCATAAGATGTCCTGAGAGTAAGTTATCTGGGACTGGTGATTTGCAGCTGTTCAGAACATAAAGCCCCTTGTGAACTCCCCGTTCATCAAGTAAATCAGATGTCACTGGCCATAAACGGGAGTCTGGTTGATGTTATGGTAGTAGATAAGCTGCATTGTTCATCGTTCAAGACGTCGGTGGATGTTATTGATCCCCTTCCCATCAATTTCACAGATTATTTCACTCACACCAGGCTTTCTGGCTCCAGTAGTTTGGATGAGTTAAAAAAGCTTCCGACAGTCACCAGATTCAGCTGCTGCTTCCAACTCGCCAACACTAACCACCAGGTTTCTCTATCCTTACGCGAACTTTTCACTATTCTTCGTAAGAATTCACGTTGATCGTGAGACTGGCTGTTAGTCGGAGTAGATCGATATGCTTTAAGAAGTAGTAGAGTCTGTAGAGAGACGCAGTGCTTACATGTAGGAGGTTTCTCAGAGACGCAAGCAACTTCACTCACCATCTTCATAAAGTCATGAAAATGTAATCAGTGCTCATCCATACTTTTCGTTGGATTGATAGCTGACCTAAAACTGAACTCAGTTTAATATTTGGTTGGGATATCAATCCGTTTAAGATGATAAATTTGTTGACCATTGAAACAGGATAAAATTAGCGCAAACCAGGACTTAGTTTAAGTCCAGCTGGTTGCTCCAAAAGGAGCAGCAGTCCTGTACAGAACCACGCCAACGGTAGCTGATCGCGATGTGATACATCTGAATCCAGGCTTGAGATGCAGAAGTATCGTGCCAGGTGGCACATTTGCTCTGACTGTGCCAAAAGTCGACCGGCAACAGATTGTTATCTGCCGGAAAACTCTTTGGCTAGGATTGCAATATCTGTCTAATGGGCTTTCTTGATCACTGAGTCAGTCATCTAGGACGAGGCACATATACGCATCGGTCCAAGTTATCATACCTCATCAACACAATGAGATGAACACCAGATTCATAGAAGTAGTAACTTCAATTGTAGTAATATATAAAAGAAGGATTGCATATAAGGATATGAAACAGGGAAAACTAATTATTTCGTAGAAAGAAAAGTATAAAGTAGTTTTAATCTCACGGTTTTAGGGAATCCAAAGTGTGTACACACCTACGCCATTGTGATCGATTTTGAGCCATGTCACACAGAATCTCCAATCATTGGTTACTATGGTCACGCGGACCCCAATCACGTAATCTTTATCTAGGAAATAGGAAATCTGAAGCGTGGGAGAACAGCAGGTCTTGACAGGCTTACACCTGAGATTTTTAAGAATGTCAGGTCCAGTACTAGCAGTGAGATCTTAGGTAGGATCTGGGAAGTTGACGTGATTCCATCAGACTGGTCCCAATCACTGATTGTGCCAGTCTATAAGAAAGGACAAACACCCTGTTGTGACAATCACAGAGGAATCAGTTTGACTAATATAGTGTCTAAAATATTAGCTTCAATATTACTTTCACGCCTAACTAAAGCTCGTGAAGAGCAGACTAGAGAAAACCAGGTTGGTTTTCGACCTGGATGTGGTTGTATATACCAGACATTCACTCTACGTCAGGTCCTAGAACATCCAGACGCCCCACAACTGTAGTATTTCTCGACCTTAAGGCGGCATTTGACTCTGTTGATCGTGAGATTTTAGGTAGTGTTTGTCACTGAAAGAGGTACCAAAGAAGTACATTAACCTTATACAGGCTCTCTACTCGAACACAACTGGCCGAATTAGAGCTTATGGTGAACTGTCATCAGAATTTATTGCCTCAAGTGGTGTTCGTCGGGTCTGTCCACTCTCTCCATTCTTGTTTAACTTTATCATAGACGTGCTTTTAGAAATAACACTTTCCTCATCTAAATTTGGAGGGGTTGAACTTGACGCTGACAAAATAGAGTTTTCTGACCACTATAAGCAACAATGCAGGCATGTCCGGGATATGATTCTCCCCCTCGAAGTGCAAAATGTTACTTCAGGATTTGGTTGCATCGACACCTGAACTAATGATAGGGAGTGAAGTAGTTGGGCGTGTTGACTGCTTCACTTATCTTGGGAGTCTCATCAACCCTTGTGGTCTGGTGTTTGGCGGAACCTCAGCAGATACAGAAGCCTCGTCTAGCTTTCGCCAACTTGTGTCACTTATGGCGTAGGCGAGATAACAGTCTGGCAGCCAAAGGACGAGTTTACTGTGCAGCAGTTTGTTCCGTCCTACTTTATGGCAGTGTGATATGTCTCGTAGGTTGGACGCTTTATTCGGATCCTAGCTATTCGGATAACCCCAGGCTAGCACTACTCAGCGACTTGAAAGACCAGAGAGAAGACACGAGTATCAGAGAAGCACTTTACTACAAGGTTCAATTATGTACAGAAAAAACAGGGGTATTATAATTATAGTAACTAAAAGACCTTGAGATCCCATAGTAACAGTATGTTAACAGCCAATCAGGACCTTGTTATTTTAGTAGCATTTTAGTAGCATAGCTTCTAACTAATCGCTGATTGGTTGGGCTCTTTATGAGCCTCTCTAGAGTTTATTGTAAGCCGACCTAACACAGTGAAACATTGACGGTAAGAGTAGAGCATATTCGTAGGCTGCTAGTATTCGATCATAGGTGACATAGATCAAAATCGTTAGCAATGGCGAAGGTGCACCCACTCTCTGTGATATACCAAATTCCAATCTTCTGAATTCTTCATATCCCTTTTTTTATTCTTTTTCCGAATTTATTTCACCTGAATATACTCCTTGAATAACATCTTGAAACCCTAATCTTTCCTATTATTGTTTATACTCTTACTACTTCTACCATTATGGGATTTGAATCGACAACTGGATCTCTGTGCTAATGTGGTACGGCAACTCGTACTAATATACGTACGTACGAAGTTCTACGTTGTGACTGACAGCCTATCTCGTCAAGGCTTTAAACTAGGTGGAGACAAATCTCTCCGGTATATTACGGGGAGTTTACGAGTCCTCGTTAGGCATCGGATAATAATTGAGGCTAGTATTTTAGATTCTGCATTAGTTAAACTAATTCCCCTATGGTAATTACAGGATGATTTTGATCCTTTCTTGATGATAGGACTCATTCTGGATTGGATTCGGACTACAATCTATCGATGCGTAGACGATGGCGAAAAGACATCGTTTCTCACCGATTTCACTTTGATTTAGCCTTCTAATCTGAGAGCACATGATCGACCGTTAATGCGGATCTAATCAGTTAGTACTGCCTCAGCTCTTGTGTTTAGTGAAACACCAATGGCATCCAAACCGGACAAAAATTCCGAATGGGCTTTTTGTTAACGCACTTGAAACTAGTAGTTTAAATAGACTGGTAATGATCAGTGCATCTGCACTTTTTTATTGTCTAGATCATGCACATGCTGTTCTATTCTCTTGTCTTAAATATATTCATTACCTCGTAATGCCTCACTATAACTACTGCTTGTTTCCCCTTTAGTTTCTTCTGATAAAATGTTAGTCTGTTAGTGTTGCCCCAGGCCTTACATTTCTGTTCTCTAGTTATTACTCGTTTGTCCTCCATAATAATACAAGCGTTGAAAGCAAAAACTTCTGTCTTGAAGTATATTTGTATGCGATTTCTTTCTAGTTTCAGCTGTTGGGTATCCCTTCTTGATGATATATCCGACAGGACCTTTATCAGCACCAGCGTCATCAGGAGTTTCTGATCCTGTTTACGATTATTCGGTTACCTGTCAAACATCGCATTCATCATCAGTTGGTGTTTCAGGTCTGTCGCAACAACGGTCAACTGATTCATCAGAATCTAACCATATGGCCCCTCATGTTTTCAGTCCACCTTTAGGTAGTGACCTGAACAATGTTTTTTCTTCCTTATTTCCGGGAACAACCATCGCCCAACCTGCTAGTTTGTGTTTCCTTGCATCGTCGAGTAGTGATCCCACAATTTTAATACGCCATCAAATATTGCATCAAGTTGAATTTTACTTTAGTCCAGATAACTTGGCCAGAGACGTATATCTTCGTCGGCAAATGGATTCTGATGGATGGGTTGATGTCAATGTAATTGCTAAGTTTAATCGTGTGGCCTCATTGTGTACAGATCTGAATGATATTTTGGAGGTATGTACTCCATTTTCTTTCTTTTAGTTGGGTTGATCAATAATTTACCACTCAGTCCTTTAAATTTCATCGGTGTTCTTTAATACCTTCCTATTCATAATTTAGTGAATGCTAGTGTGGAGCTAAACTATTCCTCATCTTTCTGAATCAATGCAGAAAATCATTTAAAATAGGAATGATCACTAGCTGTAACATTTTCCTGATTAAGCTCTTGAGGTGAATTGCATTGATTTTCGTATTCTTTTATCTCTTTTCCAGTGTTTCTGAATGATACAAAAAGTTGCATCCCTAAACGCATTCAACAAATTAGGCAGTGGTTATAACGGAACTAAAGTACTCCTGATCTGCACCACGTGTTTCAGATCCGTGAACAAATCAAATAATATACCGTAAATACAGCAAACTTAGTAGTCAACCAGGAGTATATGTTATGGGCTTTTGATACCTACTTGCTCTAACAGTACTAGGCAGAGAAACGTCCACAGTTTGACTATATAGACCTCCCAACTTTATTCAAAACAAGATAGTATAAATAATAGTGCTATAAATGAAAAACATTACTGTTTGGCCATTCGCGTCTCATTCTTTTAGATTTAAAATCAATAGTCACTTCAGTTGTTAGTCATACTGAATATAAAACATAGCGTATATGTATGTCGGTCAAGTTGCCACATCATGTTAACACATCGAAATGAAATTGTCAGGAGAAATACCAGAGTAGTAGAGTTAGTAACAGTATTAAAAGTGATAGAAAAGAGTAGGTATCGAGAATACAGTTCAAGGAGAGAATATGAAACGCCACCAAAAAGTTACAGCAATAGCATTGTCTTGAATCTTAGTAGTTTTTTATTGATTATAATTCAAGATATTGCTTTCCGTTTCCCTCTCAAAATTAGGCAATTAGAGTTAGTCCGTTATTAGATGTGGATGTCCCTAAAGCTCGTGTCCGATGCAAAAACAATCCATCAATTTGGCCCCTTCCTCCTGTCTCGAATGAAAATTTTCGAATCAGCTTTAAGAACAACACAGTTCTTAACCCAGATGCTCCCGAATTCATCCCATCCCAACCAATGACAAACACAGACCAAACAGGTGAGAATAAACAAAATAATTTGTTCTTTAATTCCAAAAAAACTATCTTCAAACTTCTAGTCATACTGTTTAAACGGCTCTATAAATGTACTGCGTGAAATTTGTAGATTCATTTATCATCTTCTAGACCTTGGGCTCTGTAATAACGCTCTATGGTCGCTAAAACCAACACTAATACTGTTTCTCTTTCAGGCCCCCCAAGAAGAAACATTTCCACGGAATTAGTGAAAAGTGATAACTGCCGCCATACAGCATGCGAGGTCACCTCGTTTATAATTAGACCCCATCTTCAAATATTACTTATACTCCCAACCTTCTTCACTTCCTCAACATCTCCCATCAATGCTGACAATTCAAGTTCGCAAAATGCCATCCCAGGCCTCTTGAAACCGCGCTTCAACCTAGGTGTTAGGGCTTTTGATGTACAAACCCATGTCAAATCGAACAACAGGCGCGACTAACTTAAACTCTGGAATCTTGTTTCATGAATACCTACTGTGTCTCTGTAATACCCATACGGCACTCCAACATAATCATTCACCTGTCCCCACCTAGTTGGTATGGATAACCGTGGCGTATCCTCCGTATATCTGGCAACACGACGTCAACTTCTTGTGATCTTACCGGTTTAGGTAAAGCACTAAGTCCGGAAGCTCAGTCAGTCAGCTACAACGTAGGACCAGGCACGATTATATTTTTATCAGCCGTCGCTCGTGTGCTGTCCGTCTAAAGTTTCAATAATAAATCTTAAAGTTGGGGACACGCCGTTGCTTCTCCATAGTTTCTACCCATGTTACCACTCACCGTAGCTCAGATGGAGTGAAACGCAAGTCTTCAGAAAACTTTATGATCTTCAAAAAGCCAGGGGCTCAGATGTGGCAAGTTATTTTTATGTCCGTAAACTGTCAGTCTGGAAAACTTGAGATGCGTCCAGCAAACAGATGACGTTGATCATCCACCGCAATTTTGCTCCGACAACCAATTATTCCTATCAGGTACAAACTTCAAAAATAAGGAAAAAGCAGTGGAACCTGGTAATATCGCCATCATCCATCGTTAGGGAAGGTCGACTGCTGCTCTTACTGGGGTACGTGCTTGAACTCCGGTCGTACCCTAGTAAGAGCTCTCATTCTTATGCTTTTTATTGGATACCACGTAAGGAAGACCCTTTAGATAACAGTTTGAAGATGAAAATAATCAGCTAAGCAGTTCATCCCAAAGATGCGTAAAATGATATCCAATTAGTCGTAAATGCAGAGGTTAGAAAAGACCAGTGGATTTCGGCGGCGTCGACCGAGTTATTAAAGGCTCGAAAACTCACTCCGACAGCCATGTTGAACATTGTAAAGTGATGGCAACTTAAACCAACAAGAAGTTTACTCAAGAATTATAAGCAGTGATGGACCTTTGAAAGCAAAAGATATAAAAAAGCCAGTGGCCATATATAACACTAAATAACTACCTGTTGGTAGGCGTGTATGAGACTATCTTGGAAAAAGGTGTGGCCATTATTGACTCAACCTAGGAGATTAGATAGATAGGACACTATTTTACAGTTCAACCTAGCTTTTGATCACTTTCTATACTCAATCAACGTAAATGGTGAGTCGGCATGCCCTACAATTTATAAATTAAAGAGGCTATGAGTAATCTAAAACGAGGGAGAACAGCAGGCTCTGATGAATCAATGCGAGATATTTCCAGGGACGGTGGACCAGTTTTGAAGGTTAACTGATATCTCAGCTAAAGTCTGGAAACTAGATATAAACTTATATGACTAGTTTCGATCACAAGTTTTCCCAGTCTATAAGGATAAAAATCCCCTTGCAATAGCCGAATACAAATCAGTTTAAGCAATATAGTGTCTAAGATGTTAGATTTAACAATCTTCCAACGCTCGTGAAAAACGAACGCGAGTAAACCAAGCTGGTTTTAGGTTTAGTCGCAATTTTGTTGGCTTGATATTCAGTCTTCATTAAGTTTTAGGACATGAGCTCACTAAACCCGCCGGACCACAGTGACATTTCTTAAGATTAAAACATGTTGATTCTGTTGACCAACATGTTACGTAAAGTGTTTTTCATCGAAAATGATATTTAAGTATGTAAACCTTGTGAAGATTCTCTACTCAAATATTTAGTCGAGTCACAGCCTATGACAATGCGTTGATCACGTCACTTAGAAGTCTCATCACCCGGATGGGTTGATGTCTAACAGAATCTTGACACAAATTCAAAAAGCTTGGTTAACCTTTGATAACTTGTGTCACGTGTTTTAGGCGAAGTGTGTGCCAATCAATGAGCGTGTAAGCTGTGCAACAAATCTTCGTTCATGTATACCTTTCCACTGTCTTATTAGGTCACATGCCCAAGTTTTATTCTTTCATTTTGTCATTGCTATTGTATTATTCCGGTCTTTTGTTAACATCGTCTCATCTGGCTATTATGGTTTAGCACATCTTTTCCAAACCGTATGTTGATGATTGTCTTAGTCGTTCGCCTCTCTTTTATCAACTACTTCACTACGTAACAGTTTGTCATTAATTTTAAAGTAAAAACAAGGCAAAAACATTCACGTCGAAAGAAATTCACTTTTTTCTTCAAAGTTGAACATTCGGGCTCTAAAATTCTTAGCATAAAAAGCTTTGCTTCTTCCATTATATGCCAGTCCAGATGTAAGTTTCCTTAGCGACGGGAAATACCTGAGTATGCCATATACATAAAAAGCGATATAATTCTTTCGATCTTTGATATAATATTCATAGCTTTATTCAACATTCTACATGTAGTATAGCATGAAATATGTTTCAATGTCCGTCACATAGCTGCAAATGTGTCTCCTATTTATCAGTAGTTCGTTTTTCTTACTGAGAAGTTTGTTGTCCAGATGGGTATCATCATTTAACTCTCCTTATCTCGCTGATTTTTCATCTTTTGTTGTTTGCTAATTTTGTCTGTCTGATTTCATTCCAAATAGTTACGAAAGAGTATAATGTGACTCACCAAGTACATGTTTATATACCTGGCCTCCCAAACCGAAGCAGGTGCGGCGGGCTACTAAATTAAGACCTGATCAATAACCAAGTATTAAACCATTTGTCTTCGGGCAAGTTGTACTGTTTCTCAAGTTATTCCGACCATATTAATAGTTGCATGGTGAACTATCAAACATTTTTCTCTGCTTAGCTAGCTAGTGAAATGAACAAATTAAGTATTTATTAAGTATGAAGAGACTGAAACAGTATCACTTCACGTAATTTGTATATTGTAACAACTGTATGACTGATGTAAAGTCGATTTCCTAATAAAGATCTCCGGCATTCCATTCAGATTTCCAATAAAGTTATGTTTCACTAAATTTTAACAAAATAAGCTTGCGTAGAATTAAGTTTTAATGGTGATAAAATCTGTAGTATAACTCGTGTGCAACCATTGATTTTGTAAAACTAATCAATGTTCAAGCTTCAATCAGACAAGTTTTTTGTAATCCTGCAAACTCACCTGAAACACTGATTGAGTATGTGCTATTTGTTTACATTTTATGCATAGAATCATCCCTCGAATCCGCGACAAAGTCAGATGCCACCCCCATCACCTCAACGCAAGAGGATTTAAACTTTTCCTTTTCAAATGAATTACGTTCTGTCTATAGTAATCTACCGCCTCATTCTTCGGTATCGAAACGTACCCGATCAAGTTTTTCCGAATGTGATAAATACTCTTCTATTTATCATGTAAGTTTCAAATCAAAATGTCAGTTAATTTGTAATTTCATATCTTAAACATTTTTGAAGGTTCACTCTATTTTTGTCTTATTGTATTATACCAGTATTTCACTTTCTTGATAGAAGTTTAATTCCTTATCACACATGGTTGTCAGGCTTTCCTATCGTGATGGACCAATCGAGCTATACTGGCTGGAACAGTCGTTCCTCAAGGTCTTACCGTGCCAGAGAGGTCGTTTAAAGATTGGTAAGACTGAAAGCAGCAAACACAGTGTCCGAAGTCGAATTCGTATTGCTGACCTTACAGAGGTGAGACGACAGTAAGGTACTTCCTTCAGACAACCAGCATAACAGAGATGCTGCCTTCCCACAAGGAGGGGTGGGGTTGGAGAAGACCGATTGTTAAAATATATACCTCGCCTTATCCCACGGATATCCGTCTCCGGCGGTAAGGTCCTTTAAGGAACGAAGCTAACACAAAAACTACCCACAAAATGGTCGTGTGTGACCGACCTCAAGCAGTTGTACCTTGGGCACTGCGGTCACGCTCTCAGGTCACTAAGACCACTTTTAACCCAATTTCCTTTTCAGGTACCCCTAGAAGAACCCTTCCACGGTGTGGGCAACCGGGAAGTGATAACTGCCCTCATACCTCTAAAAGCACTCAAGACCACTGTATTCATAATCAATCTACTTCTTCACTTCCCACTATTCCTTCTACCTCAACTTTCAACACCGAACTTCCTCTTTCGGTTTCCTCCTCAAGTGTCACCATGGCCAACGATTCTAGTGCACGAAACACTGTCTCAGGTCTACTAAAACCTCGCTCCAAACTACACATTCGAGCCTTCAACGTACGCACTCTATGTAAAATCGGCCACCAGGCCTCTTTGGCTAAAACCCTAGAATCTCTTACTATTGATATACGCTGTGTCTCTGAAACATACAGGATCCTAGTGTGACCATTCACTTGACCTCACCTCGCCAAAATGGACAGCCAACGAAATACACCCTCCGTGTATCTGGCAACCCGTTGGCTAATTCTTGTAGACTTGCGGGAGTAGGCATAGCACTCAGTACGAGGGCAGAACAAGCACTACTAGAATGGATCCCCGTTAACAGTCGCCTGTGTGCTGTCCGGCTAAATGGCTCCGTAAGAACTCGGAAGGATAGGGACACATGTCGTTGCCTTTTCGTCGTTTCTGCCTACGCTCCCACTGACTGCAGCCATGATAAAGTGGAAGATAACTTTTACAGAAAGCTCTCTGAGCTTCTTCAGAAAGCTAAGCGCTCAGACATAGTACACGTAGCGGGTGACTTTAATGCCCCATGAGGCAGCTAAAACCAAACAGAAAGACATTTAAGTGGGTATTTTAGTATCCCAACTCAGCAAACAGATAATGGTGATGGTTTCAACTATGCTGAGACAATCGTTTATTTCTAGCAAGCACTAATTTTAAGCATAAGGAGAGACATCGTCCGACATGGAGACCACCTGCACCAAACCAACAATGGACTCAAATAAACAATATTGCCACTAGTTATCATTGTAGAGGCTCGATAGAAGATTGTCGCTCGTTCTGGAATACATGTTCGGACTCTGATCATGCTCTAATACGAACACCCATTTGCTTGCTCCTCACTGGACGCCGAAAAACCACACAAAGTAGACCCATTAGAATTGAACGGTGGGACGATCATGAGCAGTGGCCGGCAACGAGAACAAAAGAGATAGAAAAGGCAGCGGCTGGGGGTAACACTAGACAACTATTCAGACTAATAAAAAAATTGGAATTAAGAAGTCTTACTACATAAAGTGACTGCATGTTTTTGGGATTACTTGCCATTTACTCTTAAAATTTATCAACTCCTGCATATTACCTATTATTCTTTACTGTTCTCCATTACTCTATCCTGGGCTTTTAAGAAAAGGCTTTGCTGTACTGTGGAGAGTTCTGAAAGCAATTAGCAAGGTGTGTGGTGAATCTTTTGAGGTCGTTATTAATATAGTTGTGGATAGATGTCCTAAGTCTTGCAAACTCCTGGCAGGTGTTACCACATACTAACCATCTATCCATATCTTTATCCTTGTGTATCTTCTGGTATAACGGGATGTCAATACATTAAAATCCATGCACGCAAGCAAATCTATAAAAGTTCTGTAATACCTTACCTAGCAAATATATTCTGTGACGAACAGGTTGTTAGAGTTGACCTAGTCAATAACCTGTATTCTTAAGCATGTCTCAAAATTGATAAGTTATACAGACTCAGATTTTTCACCTAGTTTTCTTTTTTTTGTAAAGAAAAACTGGCTGAAATACCTCGTGCTGAGAATTCAATATTGTACCAAAATATAATATTGAATAAAGTTAGTAATAATAATAATGATAATTATAATAAAAGTAATAATAAGCGAGACAATCTCGGAAAAAGTCGAAACTTTTATCTACTCTCAGCCCAGACGTTTAGAACGATGGGCGGAACAGTTTAGCTGGCCTTCAGCTACTCAACAGTTACCCACAATTCCCGGACTGTCTGAATGGAAAATTTGAGTACGTCCCCGGCTCTAGTTGAAGTTCAAAAGGTTATAACTTATCTAAAACGAGGAAGAGCGGCTGGTCCAGATGGATTGGCTCCAGTTGTCTTTCAATGTGGTGGTCCAATTTTAGCTATTAGGTTGACTAATAGTCTAGCTAAAACCTGGGAGTTTGACGTAATCCCATGCGACTGGTCACAATCGCAAGGGGCCGAAATCATCCTGCAATGACCAACATAGCATCTAAAATATTAGCCTCAATAATTATCGGGCGCCTAACTAAGACTCGTGAACTGCAAACACGAGAAAATCAGGCTGGTTTCAGACCTGGTCGTGGCTGCATCGACCACATATTCACTATTCGTCAAGTTTCAGAACACAGGAATGCTTATCGGCGTCCGGCAACGATAGTGTTGGAGATGATTGGAAGAGAGTTAGAGGCGGCCAAACCAAAACGTGGCATCAGTGCTTGAAGTCACTAACTTCTAGTCTGAGCGATGTGGGCAGATGCAAACTACGTGATTGGGGTCCGCGTGACCATAGTAACCAATGATTGGAGATTCTGTGTGACATGGCTCAAAATCGATCACAATGGCGTAGGTGTGTACACACTTTGGATTCCCTAAAACCGTGAGATTAAAACTACTTTATACTTTTCTTTCTACGAAATAATTCGTTTTCCCTGTTTCATATCCTTATATGCAATCCTTCTTTTATATATTACTACAATTGAAGTTACTACTTCTATGAATCTGGTGTTCATCTCATTGTGTTGATGAGGTATGACAACTTGGACCGATGCATATATATGCCTCGTCCTACATTGTAGCTGACTGACTAAAGCTGTATTTATTTATTTAAACACAAATATTGGTACAAAGGGACATCATATACATATGCGCCACACAAATCTCATTTGATTTGTGTGAGGGCTTGGATACTACCCGGGTGCTCAAACTGAAGCAGGTGGTTTTCTTAGGGGACCACGCCCGGAGCCTTTGACCTAAAGATCTGATCCAAAAGGCAGTAGAGCATCGTAAGGAGATGCAGTCCCATGGTAGCCGGTGACCAACGATTGATTCATACACCATTTGTTCCCTCAGGATACTGGAGCCCATGTACACCATTGGTTTGGAATCAGGGTTTTCCAACTTTCCTAGGTGGACTTTCCGTCTCCACCAACCCGGTTAACGCGCCGGACATTCGCTTTTCGTCCTCTCAATTTCGTAAACAACACCGATGCCACGAGAAGGCAGTGAGTAGGACTTCCTTGACAGAGGCTATATATTCGCATGGCCATATGAGAGCATTTCGATAGGGAGGGCGAACTCTCCTCACTCTTGGCCGTACTTGGGCATTTGGGGCTGTGCTTCATCGCCATTGGATAAATCAGAGCAGACTTGCTCAGTTTACTCTCATTTTGGTTGGGAGACGGACATGTCCCTTATCCTACAAGTGACAAAAGTCAAACAAGATTCATATCCAACGCTGAACAAGTAAATCATCAACTGTCATTTCTATGCATAACCTAATTATTACTAGCTAATTGGAACTTTTACTTGATTTTTATAGTGCCGAACAAGAACATCATCCACTAACTCGGATGATGATTTGGACGATTCTATGCTTTCTTGTTTATTAGTGATTGCTCCAAACACATCTCATGATCCTTCACCACCTAGTTGCAGTAACTTGGATGATAATTTAAAGGATGAGAGTTCGAAACCTTCAAAATTCACTTCCGTTACCACAGGTATATGTGTTTTTCCCTGTACTTCATTTCTTTAGCTTTTCAAAAAATATTTTCCCTTGTCTAGTATTTTCTATATTCATTTTAATTGACTGTAAATATGTCTGTTCATATATATATGATTAGTTGTGATCTTTGCCAACAGTGATTATGATCTCAATTGCACACATTTGATTTACTTCATTCAAGCTATCATCTCAGAAAATTACTAAGTTCATTGATTGTAGAAAGCGTTCAAATGAACTACCACTTAAGTGCTTAGATACATAGCAACTATCCACTTATTGTATAATAACGATTTAAATTCTAGGAATTTTTTCCAACAGTAAGTTGCTCTTACAGAAACATATACAGGTCTTCCCCACAATTCAAATAACATTTTGGCAGGTAGAGTTAATCTATCGAAATAAACTTGATTATAATGCAAACTACACGAAATTTGACACCTTGTATTTAAGTCTAAAACTTTCGTTTATCTGTTTTACATTCCATAGCTCTACCGGCGAATCTGATGAAACTATTATTGATGACCTTTGCAAAGCTATTGAAGAATCCACTGTTCATACTGAATCGAATATCACAGTATGTTAAATTTTATCGCTATTTTTTCCTTCTAGAATAATAAATTAGTTTTAGTACTTATGTTACCATTTGTCTATACTGTATTTCCCATCCTTTCATAATCCTCCTGACCATTAACTAATATTTTTTTTCAATAATAACTAGTTGATAACTTTCTTTTTTTAATAAAAATAGGAATCCAATCCAGCCAGCGTTATCAAAGACGAGGCTTCCACATGTACAGAAATATTTTCTACTTCATCTACTTCCTGTACCCCAACCACCCCTATCTGTTGTAATAGTTCTCTTGTACAGCTTGATATACCTGTCTCTGAAGTTTCAGTGCACTCCTCTGTTCCAGTGTCATCAAATCCACTTTATTCAGGTAATTCACTGTCACTTAATCAATATTTCTTTGTATTATGATATAAGAGTTCAACTTTGAGATCGGTTTGTCCCTTCGTTTCATTTATGTTCATTAATTATTTACTTTGACATTGAACGTTCTGGAATACAGTTGTTACAGATATTAAACACCATTTTAGGGCAGATATCCTATGTCTTCCTATGGTTTTTGTTCATGTGGCTACACGATAGTGAATGTTTAGTAGTGTAGAAAATCAGTGTTTGTTTGCAGTTCTCAAGAGTTACATCACAAATTGTTGTCTTTACTCATCCACTTTAGTGAAAGTTACAATGCCGTCGTAAGCTTTCATACATTCTATTCCCTTGTGTATTTGTAAGCACATTTAAGAGAATCATGTTTTTTGTTTCACCGAATTTAATGCTTGATGAAAGCAATATTTTTTTCTATCTGTTCTATCAATTCACTATAGAATCCTGTTTGCCATACGTGCATCCCTCAATTCCTGGTTCAGTTACGTATACTGTAATACCGACAGCTACCGCTTTGCATCCACAAACTGGACTTATATTACCGACTCTTGGTCGAACTCCGTTTGTAGCACCCTCAACTCCAATGTATTACATTCCTCAAATTAACGCTATACCTTTTGTTTCTCCAGTAGACAATTTATTTCCTCAGATTCCTGTATGTCAACCATTACCGTCTTTCCTAAATTATGATCAGAGTTATCTATCATTTTCTGACATGAAATACGACCTTAAAGGTCGTTCTATTGGATTTTTCCCCGTTTCTAGTGACTATGACTTAAAAACAAACGAGTCAACCGATTATGCAGTAAGTTTTTATTTAACATTATGTTTACCGTTTGCAAAAGTTTTCCAATTATCATGCTACTAACCTAAAATGAATCATCACTATACTGAAAAAAGTTTCTTTCTGTTCACAATTGATTGATCACCGGGTGGTGATCAATGTCATGCGTGTCAAGTCTGTCTTAGTGCTGATCGAATACTATCGATCAAGTTGCAATGTGGCCACTAGTCTAGGTGGCTCGATACTGCGTGCACTATATATTGAGATAAGATGGTGGTTGTAGGTGGTCAACAGGAAACCCTGGACCCGGGTTTCGTGCTACTTGGCACTCGTCAGCAAGGTGTACCTGTAATCTTGAGGGAACTGGTGCTCCCTGACAGATTCGATCCCGTGTCACTCAGCTTCACAGTCAGAGACGTTACCACTGAACTATTCGGGCCGCGACCGACCTCCTGTAGAACTGAGCTGTAATCACAATTGATTGATCACTGGGTGGTTGGTGATCAATGACGTGCGTGTCAAGTCCTTCTTAGTGTTGATCGAATGCTATCGATCAAGTTGCAATGTGACCACTAGTCAAGGTGGCTCGACACTGCGTGCACTATATTTTTTTCTGTTGTTTTATTGATCGAATTTGTTAAGTTGAACTGTTTGTTCCTGTATTATTGTGTTATTTTCATTGCATATAATTTTAGCAACGCGACCATCCTGCGACTACGGAAACAGATAACTCATCATCTAGCAAGAAAAAACATGTTGGGTTTCTTTTTCGCCCAGTTTCTGCTGCTCGTACCCATTTAGATGTCTCCCTAAGGTAAAATGATTTATTCGTTTGTCTTAAATGATTCCTTTAATGTAAGAACTTTTCGAAGTTTGTAGAGTTATCATTAAATTTATCATTAGGATTTTTGATTGTTTATAAAAGTGACATGGGTTATAGTACACCTTGACATCTGTAAAATTGAACTACAGTATGAACTAAAGAATCATACATATTTGGAATCAAATTTTCACTATTCTAAACACTGTTTTTGGAAAATGAAACGATAATTCCTTTGAAAACAGCAAATCGCAGTCCACGTGACAAGTAATAAGACTGTAAGGCTACCCGGGTCTCTGTAAAGGTTTTAGGATCATATCTACAACCTAACACTACACAAATGTTTCAGCGTCATTAAGGCACTACTCCATGGTGTTGCTGAAACTTCGTAAATCTTTCTGAATTTGCCATTCCTAGATTATCAAGTATTGACTCTCCTTATATTTTACTTGCTTTCCATGAAGTGGAGGATTTCCAGCTGCTCATCACCCACATCATCTTCAACAGGGGGGTTTCACATTTCATGCCTACAATCAGTTTCGTTCCAAATGTCTCAAAGATCGAGAAGCTAAAGGGAAAGGTCAATCACAGGTAGATTGTTCATTATCATGTTATTGTTGTTTTTACCGGTTACTCGTGTGGCTGATTTTTAAGTATGCATTTCATGAAACAGGATATCAGTATTCGTAGTGAATGAGGCTGAAGTTAAAGTACTCTGATCACATACAACCTTACGATGTCAGTCCTTCATAATCAACATTCAGCGTGACACAAACATGCGTTAACTCTACCATACCAAACCAGCGCAAGGTAAAGTTGACGAGATGCATATCAAAGGAGTCAAAATAGTTGAATTAGAAATACTAGTGAGGAAGACTAAACATTAAAAGATGAAATTCTTCGAGATAGAACAAAAAATATGTGTTGAAGAATGCTCAAGATCAAGTAGCAGATAGAGTTAATCTATCTGCATCACTGTAAATAATTCTGATTCATGTCACCCAACATCTACAACCACTCATCGAGGTTATCATATGTATCTTGACCAAGTTGGCTACATTTAGTTACCTTTCAACCTGCTCCTAAACCCAAATAATACTACCTGTCGACTTAGGCATTTTTTAAATATGCACAACACATCCTAATCACTTCAGTTTTTAACCATTCACAATTTAATCAACCGATTTGCTACATTTGCATCATATTCTGTCTGACCCCACTCGGTCATTAGACGATACGCGATCAATGCTTCGGAGACACCTATAATCAAGAACTCCGACCATCAATTCTCTTCTGCTTTTATGGGTCATACTTCACCACTATATATTATTGCGAAACAGACTGTTATCCAAATTATTATTATTATTTATTATTTAAACACAGGGAAGCGCCAGATAAATATGCGCTCACAAATCTCATTTGGTTTGTGTGAGGGCTGTGATACTGCCCAGACTGAAGCAGGTGATTTTCTTAGGGGGCCACACCCGGAGCTTTTGACCTCAACATCTGATTCAAAAGGCAGTGGAGCATCGTGAGGAGATGCAGTCCCATGGTAGCCGTGGACCAATGATTGATTCATACGCCTATATATTCGCGTGGCCATGTGAGAGCATTTGGTGAGGAAGAACTGACTCTCCCCACTCTCAGCTGTACCAGTGCATTTGGGGGCATAAAGATCCTAAAGCTTACAATTCATGGTTCTAAGCTTATTACTTCGATATCATGTATTGTTCCAATAGTTTATACAATTTATTGATGTAAGAACGCTCACTGCGTCTTCATTTAAATTTTTTTTGTCTGATTGTTTGATCTATACATTGTGTTGATATCGTTTTTCTCCTCTCCTAAGTTTTGTTTGATTTACTTGTGATTGCGTATTCGAACCACCTAATCAAATAGGTCACAATTTGATCACATGTTGAATGATAACCTTTATACATATATATATAATACATGCCTCATTTTGGACTTTGTAAAATATTATAATTATGGACTTATAACTGTAGAGCCTGATGATGAAGTTATTGAAAACAATTGTTCGCTCAAATATTGTTCATTTTTGAATATATATATATATATATATATATATATATATATATAGTCGCTGACGAATAAACATTAATATTTGTATGGTTTTATTTAGGAAATGAATACTCTTTATAGTTTTTGGTCATTTTTCTTGCGTGAACACTTCAATCGAACTATGTACAAAGACTTTCGTAGACACGCATTAGACGATGCCAAAGAGAATGCGAGGTATGGGCTGGAGTGTTTGTTTCGATTTTACAGTTATGGATTAGAACGTCATTTTCGTAAAGCTATTTTCAAGGATTTTCAAGTGAGTGCTTTCGATTTCCCCCTACTACCTTTTATCTTGTTAGAATAATCTCTTCTCTTGTTGTATATTCTTTCTAAATAATGATATAGAACATTTTTTCAGTCGAATGAATATGATGTGTTAAGTTTGTGTTTCATGTATTTATCTATCAACCACTGTCTATATCGAGTGTTAATACTCGCGTGCAATAAACAAAGTAGTAGGTTTGTATTAACTCAAACGTTTAATTGGAAAACCGTAACTTCTGGTCCTTCTCACAAAAAGTACTTTTCATTTTTTTAAATTTGATCTATTGCTTTTTAAGTGCCTACTTTTGCACTTATAACAGAAGGTTGGTATTGCTGAATTAGATCAATTTTTGTCTCCTAGGTATTTAAGGTATCTGTCTGTTAATGCTTACCAAACATTTCACCCTATATTCCTGAATTTTATAAAATAGAACTGTCATAGTTTGAAAGGATGTGTCTGGTCACAGTTACCTCTGGAAACTGTCCTATTGTGTCTCATGTCCAACAGTGAAACTCTTGTTTCAGTAAAATAAAACAATCTAGACTATGTGTCCCCTCTAACTTTTGCCCTCAGACCTGGTGAGAACATAGGTAAAGTATTCTTTATATTACTTTGTCCAGATTCCAAAATTTGTATGTTCGAAAACAATATCGATATAGATGACTACACTGTATTACGTCCTATATAGGTCATACATTCCCGTTGTCATTGTTTATTATTAGAGAAGTTAATTATGCACTGCAGAAAATCTCAAACTACAATCATGAGCAATGAATCTGATAAATCTTGCCACCAATACGCCTAAATTCTCTTCATAGCCGGTTTATATGACATTAACTACTGAAATAACAGAGAAAAGGCACAAGTTGCCTGTTAGTTTATGTACCGGAAAACAAGTGTATTTATTAAGTTATACATGACCTTGCGCCTCCAAAAATTTCCAGAAGCGTACTAAATATAATAGCAATATTATAGATATGTATTTTATTCTGAAGCCGTAACACATGTTTCCCCATTTTCTGGATATTTTTGCAAAGCCTCTGTCCAACGCTAACTAGATAAAACGTTTCCTAACGTTTCTGAGCCTCTAGAGATTTAGAGAACGAGTATGTTGGGACTCTCCGTAGTCAGCCACGGATATCAAACAATGCAAGATTTGTTACTCTGTAAAAATTTTTATCGGTGTTCCAGAGTTCGGCGAAGAGTTAAGATTTAATAACTACATTCGCGACTTAAATGAAAACCGACCTGCAACTTACTATTCCATCTTTCACTAGTTGTGCGTAATATATATGATAGAATACCCCGTAGTTTGAAAGTAAAAAGCATCAAACTTGTATCGCATTAATTATTTCATGAATTATATAGACTCTTCATGAGAATAGGAAGCTTTTGCTCATCGTAGCTTACAAAATGTCAGATTTTTTCGTTCTCTTGATCAGTCTTGTTCTTTATTCATACAGCTAACTTGTAGTTTTTTTTTATTTTCTTCACCTGATATTAATAAAAGGAGGAAACTCTAAAAGACTATGATGAAGGTCATTTATATGGATTAGAAAAATTTTGGGCTTTCCTCCATTATAGTCAACGCAAAGTAAAGTTGGATGCACGTTTACAAAGCTTGTTGGATTCAAAATATCGTACATTGGGAGACTTCAGAGTCAATGTAAGTGAGGATTATAATACAATAAATAGGTTCATATATATATATATATATATATATATATATATATATATATAATAAACCGTTTTACTCATTGAATTCTATTATTTTAATTTCATTACAGTTTGAACCACCTACTGGCTTCTTTGTAAACAAATCACGTCGTCGAACCAAATCAGAGTCAACATCAACATGTCAAAGTAAACCGTTGCTATTCACAAGAACACCTCCTGTCGAATTCCATTCAAATAGAATATCTAGATAAAATTCTTATTGTGTTTCATGTTCAAAATGAAAAGTAGCACCTTCTAAAATTCCATCAAAAACTATTTCGATTCTCTGACGAAGACCATCCATTGATATCTTACTTTACATTCATCCCGTTGTCTTTTTTTGATAACATTCAAATGATTATTTGTTTATAGAAATTTGGTTAAAAACTATCCAGAAAGTCATCTCTCTCCCCCCTCTCTCTCTTTCTATCCTTCCGGTGTTATTATTTATTTTTTAGTAACAAAATGTATTATCATAATGACCCCCTACCACCCCCCCTCATATCATTATTAGTGTATTACTATTATTGTTTTGTATATAATTGTTATTACATAATTCTTATTATTACTTGCTAAAAAAAACTTTTCTTTTCGGGTCATTTTTGTAATGGATCAATTAATTAATTAATTGACAAGTTGTAGCTTCCCCTACTCAAAAATGTTTTTTATTTTATTTCATTTATACAAACAATAACATTTTGGAAAAAGTGTTTTGTGGATGATGATGATGATGACGACGACGAAGGAGTAGAAGAAGGAAGAGGAGGCGGAGGAGGATAAGTAGAAGTATAAATACACTATAAACTATCCTTCTAATTTGTTTTTATTTTATTCTTTGACGTATTAGTCCATTTCTATGTCTTACATTCTGCTTAATCTACCACACACACCCGTTTTTTAGTTTGCCTATTAATTTAGTTTTATGAATATATACATATATATCTATGGGCTTGGATTCATAGTTCTTTGTCTATTTATCAATAATAATACCTTTTGATGTGACTTGAAGACTTCATGGTACATAGTCGTTGCTTAGATTGTTAATTGTGTGTTCATATAGCCTATAGTCGCTTTGAATAATGGTGTTTTGAAGATATACTATTTTTCATCCTTTTCTGGTTAACTTAACTAATCATTCTTCTTTACATACCTTATTGTGTGTTAAAGGCAATTTGATTTGATGATTATGCTACATGTCACAATTTGATGGTGTTCAACTCTGGTTTTCCATTACGAATAATAGAGTATATTTCATATACATTCTTTTTCCCAATCACTATGATTATAAATTGATATCTGCCATCGTATTTCCTATACTTTTGTTTAGATGCTTATAAAGCACATCTCTAATGCAGTCTGTTGTATTTATTGTCAGTCTCTAAATTAGTTTACTCTTATGTTTCATGGATATCGTTTTACTTTTTCCATTCTTTTGTTAACTAGACACATCAACATAGTCTGGCATAGATATGTGTTCATCTAAGTTTCCATATTTGATCAGCACAACAACATCAAAGAGAATCCAGTAGCCATGAAGAAAACTAAACCTTTGGAATACTATTTAAAAAGACAGTATAAAGGCATATATAAAAGATGCTGGGATTCGAAATCAAGATAACTTATCCTTCACAATTAGGGATTATTACTTCTTTTATGTGACTTATACACATAATACTAAATACTTAGTCAAACTGTATTTGTTGTCTATCATAAAGCTATTTGGTTGACTGAATTGTTAATAATAACCGTGATGATTTAAGCTGTTCAACAAATAGCAATCTTTGGCACTCTCATGCATCGTCATTTCATTTGAAGAGATTTATCTGATTAAATTTACGAAAGTTACAACATTTCATTCAAATTTCTCCAGTTGATTTGTTTGTAATATGAAATGAATTGTTCGCCAGTAAATAGTAAACTGGTTTAAATACCTTGAGTAGATGCACAATCGACTTTCTTCCCTTACTGTTTTACCTTGAGATGACGTCAACTGGTACGGCCGCGAGTGGGGAAAGTCAGCTCTCCCTCTCAAAATGCTCTCACATGGCCACAAGTATATAGCCTCTGTCAGGGAAGTCCTACTCACTGCCTTCTCGTCGCATTCCTGTTGTTTGCGAATTTGAGAGGACGAAAAGCGAATGTCCGGTGCTTTAACCGGATTGGTGGACATGAAAAGTCCACCTAGGAAAGTTGGAAAACCCTGATTCAAAACCAATGGTGCACATGGACTCCAGGATCCTGAAGGAACAAATGGCGTAAGAACCAACCGTTAGTCACCGGCTACCATGGGACTGCATCTCCTCACGATGCTCCACTGCCTTGTGGAATATACCTTTAGGTCAAAGGCTCGCGGTGTGGCCCCCTAAGAAAATCACCTGCTTCAGTCTGGGCAGTATCACAGCCCACATACAAATCAAATGAGATTTGTGAGCGCATATTTATCTGGTGCTTCCCTGTACCAATATTTTTCTGTTTAAATAAATAAATAAAATATCTGAACTTATTAATCGAAACATAGGTCCTCCTTTCAGGATTCAGCTCTACAAATTGAGGTGAATACACATCAACGAGTGACTGAACATAGAGTTTGGGGGAAAACGATCTTAGTTTCACGCTAATTGTAATAAGTCTGCAATCATGAAATAACTAATAGTTGCCTTGAGATTGAAACCCGTGTTCCTCAGTAATATTAACATTTATATTGTGCACGTACATACATTATTCAGCTAATTAGTCTTATCTTATGTAGCCTAATCAACTGAAAGTGAACCTCCTACCGTTCTGGTTTTAGAAGAAAAGCAAAATCTTGATTGGATGACTAGGATATAGAATTTAAAAGTATATCGTTTCATTAAAATCACGAACCGACTAATGTTTGACCACGATTGAAAACGTGAAAGTACCAGACGGTTGTTTTGTCCTAGTGTGCACATCTACGAATCCGCTAACGGGCTTTGAACCCATGACATTCTGTCTCATGCATGTATATCATTTATTTGTATGACAGTTTAGTATAGATCGGACTAATGAAATGCATATGGATTCATATCAACATTTGGATCACTTAAAAGTTCCATGCTATGATAACTGTGATTCGTTAGTAATGAAAGATAATACTCCATCACTAATGCAGGAGATTGATGTGTTGTGAGACTGATAATGATTGGGTTTTTTTTTGTTTAGTCAGACTTGTAAACAATCTGACAGGTGTTAGATGAGTTATATATTCTGTCATTACTATAATTATTATTGATTGTCCATTTGTGTTTGTTTGGTATGGAAATATATTTACGTTCTTGATCTGAGTTGTGTTTAAGTCCTGTGGAGTAGACACTAGGAGGGGATCTAGTTTAGTTATTCGTCGAAGGTAAATTAACGTCCCATACGTGTAACAAGGAAAACGTATGGTTATAACACAGATCATCTCACTTTGAAAAAAATCGCGTTATTAGCTTTATTCAATATCGTTATTTTTGGTACAATAGAGAATTCTCAACACAACTTATTTCTTGGTCGATCCTGACGATAAATATTGAGTGATCGTCAGTTAGAAGTTAGCAGTCCAGTCAATCGACATCTGGGTAATGTACATTCTTTTCGCTGGATATTGCCAGCAGCCACGATATTTGTGATTAGGCCTATTATAACCTTTACAGTGCAAAGTTGTACAATTTTCAGAATCGCAGAATGCGATTAGTAGCCGTAGTGATGTATTAAAACAAATAAAATTAGATAAGTTGTTGGAATATCAAGATAGTAAGAACAGGCAGCCCAGATGTTTTAACTGGTTGCCAATTCTATATATATATATGCAAACTAATTCATCAAATAACAACTAAACTTTTTCTTGTTCACCTATTCCTGATATTAAACTAATCACTTATCATACCAGTGAACGATTATTCAAGTATTATCCATTAAAACGTAACAATGTGAACATATTGATCTAGTACAATAATTGTTACCGTATCTATAATCCCTATTTATATATATATACACATTGTAATAAATCACACTAATCATGTTCATTTTTGACAGTTTTATAACCTTACTATTTAGGGTTAAAACATTTGGAAACAACGTGATTAAATAAGGTATCTATTCATTAAGAGAACAAAATATTAACCACAATCCAAATTGCATATTTACATTGAACATGTTCTATACTATTCATAGTTTATTGACCTATAACTACAATAATAAACAATGGTCAATACTACATTTTACTCTATAGGTTAGATATTGATATCTTGTTTGTCGATTGGGAAACTATTAAGAGATTCTCATAGTTGAAAGCGTTAGTCAATTGAAGCTAGACCACTAGGGAAAATCAGGAAGCACTGGATAGCTGTTTCGTCCCACTGTGGGACTCCTCAGCAGTGCGCATCCATGACCTCGCCTCACGAGATTCGAACCCAGGACCTACCATTCGGCATCCGATGATGTTTATGTCTAACTCGAAATCCTATTGAAATTGTTGATTGTTTATTTTATGAACCGAATTTAACTGAAACAACCATTGAAAACAAAAATGGGAATCATTGAATAATTATTGTGCTCATGAGATCTAAAGTCTTGTAGCTAACTAGTTAACAAGTGCGAATCACGAAATAAGCATTCAACGAAGAGAAGATCGTTTGCGTCAATCATTAACAATATGATCTACATTCATAGTTGCTTTATAAATGAATTAAAAAAAGAGTCTAGATCATAGTGATCCGAGATTTTAAATCTAAAATGAAGGTTGTAAATCATTGGTAGATTATAGAAGAATAGATTGGTCAGAATAATTTACGTGTCAAAAATCTGAAAGATAATAACAACTGAATAATAGTCATAGAAAGTTACTAGATTGTGGTTTATAAGGTAAAAATAAGACCAAGACATTTTGGAAGAAAGAATCAGGGCAATAGAGATTGCATATACTGTTTTTTCATACAGAGTTTAAGCTTGAATTACCAACACCTCGGAAGTTTCTAATTTCTTGATTTCAGTTTTTTGACTGCAGATTATTCTAACGTATTATCCATCTGGTGGCTCGTGACCAGGGTCGAGGTGCTTCTCTTTTGTACAACCGTCATTTGTCACTTTGGGATGATCCTGCAAATTACTCGCAATAGACGTGACAAGCTCAGGGAAATATTAAGAAGCATTTCATCCAATCAGCGTTTGATTAGAAGTTTTGCTAGAAATATTACGAAAGTGAAAAGTTACATGTAGAAGTTCTGATTGGCTGATAACTACGCTGCTACTATGTTGAGTAGTATTCTAAAATTTCCAGGAGAACCCAAGGACTTTTAAAATATTATAAAAAGCCTATGTTTTCTGCACAAAAATGAACCTTTGGAGTAAAGTGCTTCTCGCATATTTTGTGCCTTTTCTCTCGTGTTCAAGTCGCTGTGTATTTCTAGCTTGGAAGTTACGATACTAGCTTAGAACCCTAATATAGCGTTCAATCAACAAGACTTATCAGTCACCACCTGTAACTGATCAATTTTTTTGTAAACTATCTATGGTTAACGTGAAGAACAATAGGCAAACTTGAGAAACTCGACCCTATTCAGAAGACAGAATATATACACGAATAATTTATTATATGAAACGAATGAATTTAAAGAACATGTATTGATTTCTCATAGTTAATAAAAACCTATTAGGTGTTTAAAGGGTTTTGTGTCTGGATATCAGAAAATATACAGTACGATTATTCTGTAGTACCGTGCTTCGTTAATCGTTCACCTCGATAACCTTTATAATATAAATCTTAACGGTGCATAAAATCAGAAGGCAAAGAGAAGCGGTAGATACAGTTCCCATAGTTGAAAGCGTGAGTCAATTAAAGCTAGACCACCATGGAAACACTGGATGACCGTTTCGTCCTATTATGGGACTCCTCAGCAGTGCGCATCCACGATCCCGTCTCGCGAGATTCGAACCCAGGACCTACCAGTCTCGCGTCAGAGCATCTAACCG
Source organism: Schistosoma mansoni (assembly GCF_000237925.1). Classification (NCBI taxonomy): domain Eukaryota; kingdom Metazoa; phylum Platyhelminthes; class Trematoda; order Strigeidida; family Schistosomatidae; genus Schistosoma; species Schistosoma mansoni. The sequence continues at coordinate 31,813,741 of NC_031496.1, forward strand.
ATAGACCACTTAGCCGGCCGGCATCCAACGGTGTTAATGTCTAACTTTAGTTTTATTGACAAATGACGCAGGTCAGAAAATTATAAGCATATGAGTAAATATCAGCGAGCAAAACAAAACTGACACACATTAGAGATGGTGAATAAGCCAACTCACTTTAATCAAGCATTAATCAATATTTATAGCCAGACAAAAATAAATGACAGACATGTGATAAATAGGATAAAAAGAGTATAGACACACCTACGCTTATCTAAAAAAAAATGTTCAGGGTTAATAATGGAATAATTACCAAGGTGAGAAACACATGACTCATGATGAATAAGTGTGAATTGGCTTGTCCAGACATAAGAATAAAGGTATATGGGCTTAACATACAAACCGACATAACAAATAGTTAAATTATGCATTCTCATGTTTACCTTATCAAAAGTTTTATTTTATTTCATAGACTATTACTAAACGATTTACCTTACCTGAATTATGCCTATTCTATCAATTACAGTCTCTCACATTCATAATCACTTCTGACTTAGATCTTATACAAATCTTATGGGCTTAACATAACAATTGATACTACAATTTGTCTATAACACCAAAGCAGCCTTCTTTGAACAGCTAAGAATAATTAATGGAAAATTTTTTACAGTCTAAAAATTTAAACGAAATATTATTTAAAAAGAATATCTGAAGTACAATTAGTTGAATACTTAAATGAATAGTGTTGTGACTTTATAAAAAAAAAATAGAACGTATGCCAATTTTAGCAGAGATGGATAGTGGCTATCAGTGGAATACAGGACGCACGTTTCGTCCTATTTGGGACTCGTCAGCTGGATGTACCTGCATCTCAGAGTTGATGTTCACTCTGGGACTCGAACCCAGTACCCTCGCTTCAAACGCCATCGCGTTATCCACTCGGCCACTGAGTCCTTATAGCCACTTGCTTGTGCGATGGGGTGAAGTTAAATTCAACTTAGTATTGTTTGTTTGAATCTTCCCATCGATTTTGTTAGAACTCCAACTGGTCAGTCTCTCATATGCATACTGTGCGTATTGCCTCGATATACCTTAATTCACAAGCATGATTAGCAGAGATGGATAGTGGCTAGCAGTGGAATCCAGGATGGGAAGATTCAAACAAACAATACTAAGTTGAAGTATGCCAATTTTGTTATAATTTTATGTCCGACTTTTTACAACGTGAATTATCCACCCATCGGAATACGACCTACCCAATCTTAGCACTGGGCCAAATTGATGACATTCGACCGGTATGAGCAATCTAACGTCTTTATTGGTCCCTTGTCAGCCTTGCCCTTCCACTTGAGTCCAGAACACCAATTACAGCTTCGAATATGCGAATCTATTTATTTCAAGAATACTCGGTTTATATACCAGACAGACAGACCACATCGTACCATAAAATAGAAAATAATATTTGTACAAGATCAAGCCAAATGTGGTTGTCAACGTGGGAGACAATAATTAATAAACTGAATATAATTTAGGTACAATAATTGGTATAATGATAATCCATAAGTCAGAATAAAGCTTATAATAAGATGAATATAGATATACACAATCTAATTACTTAATATAAACAAACATGGGTAGTGGCTAGCAGTGGAATCCAGGATGCGCGTTTCATCCTATTTGGGACTCTTCAGATGGATGTACCTGCATCTCAGAGTTGGTGTTCACTTTGGGACTCGAACCCAGTACCCTCGCTTCGAATGCCATTGCGTTATCCACTCAGCAAATGAGTCTTGATAGCCACTTGCTTGTGCAATGGGGTGAAGTTTAAATTCATTTACTATTGTTCGTTTGAATCTTCCCATCGATGTGTTAGGTACATCCAGCTGACGAGTCCCAAATAGGACAAAACGTGCGTCAAACTGGATTCCACTGCTAGTCACTATCCATCTTTGTTTACAATGCTTGTGAATTAAAGCTATATGGAGGCATACGCACAGTATGGACATATGTCAATTAGAGACTGACCAGTTGCAGTCCTAACGCATCGATGGGAAGATTCAAACAAACAATACTAAATGAATCACTGATACAGTTCGTTATAATAATAAATGTTTCCATTACAACAACTGCATTCTCTTCATAAAAGTAGATCAGTACAGGTTAATCGTTCAACATGACAAGATAAACAAATCTGTGAACATTTATTGTATTATGTAAGAGATGAATATCAGAAGACGAAAGAATAACAAAACTGTTATATTTGTTTTGCTAATAAACTACCCAGCTACTCCTATTGCTTAGTATTCTTATACAATGACACTCGTCAAGACCCCAAAATCAGAACACGTTGGACAGGAACGAAATTGTATTCAAATATAACAATGGTAGGTGAACAGCAATCACTGGTTGGAATAACGTTCATATATTTATAGTATATACATAAGAAACTTCTAGATGCTACTCCAATAACCTGCCAAGGCTGATTGGTTTAGAATAAGCCAATCAGCGTGCGCCGTCACGATCGTGCACATAACATGCCTTAATCCGGTTTATTTCCCGCTAACAAAAACATTAGGAGGTTCGCTCAATCAAAATTTAACCTACACAGAAGAATCTTTGTCGAATTAATAAATCTCAAATTACTTCATCATATAAGCATATTTTATCTTTGAAATCCAATTTAATTAATGGTCTAAACATGTTCCACTAAATTGAGTTCAAAAAACTTTATATAGTTAAGATCGTGAGTCAATTGAAGCTAGACCATCATGGAAAACCTGAAAGCACTGAACAGCCGTTTCGTCCTATTATGGGACTGACTCCTCAGCAGTGTGCATCCACAAAATTTATCTGATCACTTCAATGTAACACATCCAAATCTTTTGAGAATAAACTACTGAAAAAAACCCTAGTGGAAGAAATAATATATGAAGAGTTCCCTGAACTTCCCGAAGAATATAGCCATAATCTATCAAGTATAAAAAGTCCGCCTATAGCTCCTCCGAGGGCTACTGCCGGTCATAAGCCCGGGTATAAATCTTAACAAAATTGAACGTTAAGCTTTCTCTCTTGGATTTAGATTTCATGTCCCATAAAAAATCTCCACAAAATTCATATGCAAACATAATTTGAAAGTCAGTACCAACAGAATACTGACTTGAAACCTACCGACGATGACAGAAAAAGATGGTTTGAATCTAATCTGATTGGTATTACAAATCAGTACTATATTTCTGCAACCCCACATTCAAAACATTTGACTGAGGAACATATGTAAGCACTAAAGAATTTACAAGAGAGTAATAAGATTATTATAATGAAACGAGATAAAGGTTTCAGTGTCGTAATAATGAACCGAAAAGTCTTTAAGTATAACATGTCTCAAATTCTCAGAGATACATCAAGATTCCTAATCGACCAATGTGCAACAATCAAGAACGAAGTCAATCAGCACCTTAAGGAATTTTAGAAGAAGGAACTAATTGATAGTTTCACTTGCAGCAATATGAAGGTAAAAAGCTTTCACAAACCATAGAATACCAAACAGTTAATAACAATTATATTTGTGTAGGTAATTATAGTTTCAGGTTGTATGTGGCTGATAAGAAACACTGTGAACTAGACTGATGAATTCTGATAAGTCTTGTTGATTGAACGCTATATTCGGATCCTAAGCTAGTTTCGTTAACCCCCCCCCCAAGCTAGAATTACACAGCTACTTGAACACGAGAGAAAAGGCGCAAAACATGCGGGAAGCACTTTACTCCAAATGTTCATTCACGTACAGAAAATATAGGGTTTTTATAGTATTTCAGAAGTCCTTGGATTTTTCTGAAAATTCTAGAATACTACTAAGCATAGTAACAGTGTAGTGTTTAGCCAATGAGAAAACTCTACATGTGACTATTCACTTTCGTAATGTTTCTAGTAAAACTTCTAATCAAACGCTGATTGGATAAAATGCTTCTTAATATTTCCCTGAGCTTGTCATGTCTATTGCGAGAAGTTTTCAGGATCGTCCCAACAAATTCATTTTATTCTACAAACCTTATTGCTCTTGCTCTGTTTAAATTTATCATGGGATTAGGTTGTATGAAATAGTTAGGTCCATTGATGACAGATATTATTCCGGGATATCTTGACAACACTATGCTTAAACAGACGATTAGCCAAACGATAATGTTGATAACACGTTTATTGTCTGTAATAATAAACAGCATTCAATCCGCTTGCTAAAACTCTTCAATAATACTTATCCTAACATGCAATTTACTATGGAACAAGAACAAAATGACATGTTCCACTTCCTTGATGTTGCCATAAAACTTAGGGGAGATGGGACAATTCAACGTTCCATTTATTGAAAAAGTACTTCGAATGGCCTTTAACTGAATTTCAATAGTTTTTTGTCCAATCAATTAAAAGAAGGCATAGGTTAGAAAAATATTTTATAAAGTTGAATGGATATGTACCACCGACAAACTGAAAGAAGAATTGATGAATGTTGAAAAATGATTAAGAGACAACTGCTACTCATAGAAAGTTATTAACAAATATAAAAGATGAAATCATGAGTCAATTGAAGCTAGACCACCATCGAAAACCTGGAAGCACTGGACGGCCGTTTCGTCCTATTATGGGACTCCTCAGCAGTGCGCATTCACGAACCCGCTCTCGCGAGCGAGATTCGAACCCAGGACCTACCAGTCTCGAGCCGAAGCCCTTAGCTGATAGATCAATGAGCTGGCATCCAACGGTGTTAATGTCTAACTTCAACTGATCCACGAAGTTGAGCAACCATTCACCAATTGTCTTCAGTGAGTTGATATCTCACAACAGACGTAGTTGAACTCCACTGGTCACTGCTTCCCACTAGAACTCCAGGACATGTATCTTGAAGTCAGTCACTAGTGAGCATATGGTTATATTTAGAAGGGGATTTGTAGAGATTTCAGTATTTTTCAAAGTTGAACGAAACGGCCG